>NW_010191469.1:0-28107 GCF_000695765.1 Mesitornis unicolor
ATACTACAATATTTATAAAATATTTTATAATAACCTTGCCAAGTAACATGCTAAAAATAAACAAACGGAAGGTGTTTTTACTCAGCATATGGTGTTGGAATTTACTGCCACAAATGTTGTGGAAATTAAAAATAAAAGTGGAGAAACGGAGAATGGATTGCCTCATAATGTGCGGGCAAATCCCTGGTTCAGAATTAGGTCCTTTCAGGGATACCTTCCCACTTTCCAGTAAAGAATCCCATTATACTTCTCCTGCTGCTCCCTTTGAATTTGCTACTGCACAGGTCCCATGATTACACAGTAACATCTAGCAACTACAGTAAGGCCAAGCTGCCCTTGCAGAAGGCATAGATGCAAGGAATTACAACAGCCGAAAAAGTTCTGATAATCAAGAGAAGTGGTTCATGTTCTTAAAGCAACATAGCTATTCATCTTTACTGTGCTTTGTTCTCAGTGACACTGAAGGGTTACCTTCTGATTGAACCTCTATAAAACAGAAACCACCACCTTGCTTCAGAGGCACTGTCTTGCTCAAGGATGTCAGTAAGGGCTAATGCCAGCTGTCCAAAACTGCAGCTGTGAGATTATGTTCGGTAATTAGTCAAGTAATTGACATTTTTATTTGCAGTTATACAGAGGAGAAAGTGAGGGATTTATTGAAATACACAGTACTTACCATAGTTATTTTTAGTCAAATGCACATGAAAGCCATTAAATGCAGTGTATGTAAAAGCTAATTATACAAGTTTTTAAAAGTCTCACAGCTCTCTCTTCCTAGTTTATAAAATGTTGAGTTGTCCCGTGTAAGAGCCAAAGGAGGCAGGTATGTTTCTAACCAAGTTTTCAGAGGGTCTGAACCCACTGAGCTTTATAAAGGACAACAGCAGGTTGGTGGGTTTGGCTTTTTTTTTCCCCTTAATTGAAACAAAACATTGAACAAATGAAAATATATCACCTGGAGTCACTTGGGTAATATGAACACACTGTAATACAGAATAACACAACAGTTAAAATCAAATAAAGGTCAAATGAATACATTAACAGGTTAGCCTCAATGTTGGTTGTATTAAATTAAATAAATTAGATCAAAATATTAATAGTATAACTAATCAATATTTATAAACGCTAAAGGTGACTAAAAGCTAACCTAGTTTGTTGGTTATAAACTCAGCTAAAGAGTTTCATTTGTATTGGTCATAACTCAGCTTATTAAATATCTTAAGTCTGAAAGCAAAGTCTAAGTCACAATGTCAAAAGCAGCTCCTCTGATAGAATAGTCTTTTCTCTCTGGCCCTGCATTCTTCCTCCACCAGCATGAGCAAAAGAGATACTTACAGGAGTCCTTAAAAAATAAAAATGTTATCACCTTTGTGACTTTTAATGGTAGAACCTACCCTAATGAGAACTGTTATGATGCGTACTCAATGGGAACTTTTTCCTATTTTCCCTGTATTCAAGTACTAGTGCTCATATACACGTGGCTGTGGATTCACACAGTAAAGCTGGACACTAGAAAAAGGCTGGACTCTCTCTTACTGTTCATATGTTTAAAGAAGTTACGAAAGGGAAACACTATGGAACTTCTTCCTGAACCACTGACCTCTCACAGACTTCTTGCCTGGGAGCATAAACTACAGCTACAAAACAATCTCCCGGAACAGTGTTTTCTGATCAAAGGTTTTTTCCAGAAGCAGGGATACAGGTCAAATACTGATGGAGAAAATTTCTTAATGGCACAATTACTTCCACCTAAGGCAGCTGTGTTCTGAGAGATTATGAAGTTTATCGGTTTCCCTTAAGATTTTTCAGTACTCCAGAAGGCAACAAGGGAATTTCTCTGCTCTCAAAGTTTAACTTGCTCTCAATGATGCCAAGGGCTTCAGGGAAATCTTGTAAAATGCTACTCTGAAGCCATGGAACTTGGTACAATCAAATCTTACATAGGAAATATTTCTTAGGCTAAGGAAAGGCCGCTGTTCTTCTGAGCTAAAACTTTAAGTGTCCGATTGCTGACACAGAATAATAATCATACTAGGAAAAAAAGCAACACAATATTTTAATGGGTCAAATTATGGAAACTCAGGTGTGTTTCCATCTTAGAACCTCTATCCAGTAGAGACATCCACAAGAATGAATTATTTCAGTCACTGCCATTTTGAAGAAAAACAAAATTCAATTAACTTACTAAAAGCTCTGTTCAGTCCAAATGATAAAGATTAGACCTTGTGTCACAGTATTTCAAAGCCATACATTTAACATTAATATTAAGCATACTGCATTATACTTCAGACATTCACAAGAATAATCTTGTGGCAGTGGTTTACATCATAATAGGGCTGTTACAATTTGGAGTTATGTTTCCTGTGGTTGACAGTCTGGTAGAAAAATTCACAGCAGTAAGAAAAGCCACAGACTAAGTTAAGTCCACCTGGGCCGTAAATACTTTTATTGGGCCATCATTGTTAGAAAAAAGTAATTTTATTTTATAGCATATTGCTCATCTGCAGACTACATATTTAAGAGTGTTTGAATTAGTCATCAATGAGATTATGAAAGGATTGGCTTCCTCCTTTGAAGGCATGACTGCTGCAGCAAAATATGCTTGTGCGGTACATAATGGGTCTTTGGAAAATCCCCTAACCACATATCTATGTAATTGGAGCTATTTTGCTTTATGTCACATCATATGAAGAAGAAAAAGCAAATAATTACAGTAGTACTCACTAGTGATTTGAAATTGGCAACTGTATGAGCAGAAAAAACACTATTGGTTTCTTTCCTGTAGCACTAAAATACCATTTGCAGTGCATCTTGCTTTATCTGTAGGTTTCATGTAAACAAAAAAACTAACAATGGACTAATATTTGAATAATTATGTACCTTCACACCTACCCAGAGAGGAAGCGGGAGCTTCAGCATTAACTTCAGTGCAAACTGATCATTGGAGCTTAGCCAAACCAAAAGTATGATCCTGTAGCTTTGGCTGTCTTTACAAAAAATACATCAGAGATACCAGTGAGGAGGGAAAAAACAAACAAACAAACAAAAGCAATATTGGAATTAACATTCAATAGAAAATACAGGCCATGAAATGCCTCTGTTCCATCTGATATCTCTTATTGTACTGATTACATGAAGTATAACATTCTAACTCATTTATTTTTTTAGGGATTCAAAGACAGCATTTCAAGGCTCACAAAACAGAACTGGATTCTGAAGCTTAGTCACTGAGATTTTCTGTCCTAGATCAATGTTCTCTTGACAGATGCGTGACTGGTGTTACCATACTATAGATCAATGATTGCTAAGTTCCAAAAGAAAAAAATAAGGAAAAACCTTTACAGGAAAAAAGTAAAAACATGATTATGTGTTTCCATGATCTTAATACTCCACAGAGGCTAACACTGAAAAACAACGTCTGATACACAAACACATGTAAAAGTTATAATAGTAAGTAAAACTGTGGATAGATATAGAACAGTGAGGACTGAAATACTCAAGCAGGTCAAGGAGAACAGATTTTGTGGGGAGCGGAGGTTTAGGTCAGTTTAAAAATATAAGAACATAAAAATAATGCAATGATAAACACAAGCCCCCTTATTTCTAGCAGTTCAATACAGGAAGGCCCCCCATATTTCACTGATTGCTCTACCAAAGCTATGTTATGTATTTATAAAACAGGAAAGCATTTCTTTGAGATCTGTTTTATTACTGTGAATCTACAATCTGGATTTGAACTTTCTACAAAACCTGCTAAAGGACATTCAGACCATATGGTAACCTTCCAACAAGATGGTTTAGTACATCTGCTGGCTTCTGCATGTCAAGTGCTCCAGATAATTTTACTTGGGTCTCTTCACCACACACACACAATTAATGTAAGCAAACAATTCAATGGGTGTGTGTAACAACACCTGTTATGTATCCAAAGTTTCCAAATAGAGAGCTATGACATAACTTTTCCATTGAGTATATCTTCACTACAAGGATTGGTTTACATATTATTTTCGAAATAAATATGCAGTGCCTAATTCCATATAACCATCTTGCAACCAGCTTTAAATTTTCTAGGTATGCTAATGTTGAGGGATATGGCCAAAAATGTCCTGAAGTAAGTTAACATATAGGTTTTAGGACAGTATGTAAGAACACATTGATGTTTCTACAGAAGTGTGTATTGCAAACTCCTGAATCCCTAGGGAAACAATGGTGTAAGATTCAAAGGAATGGAGACTAGAGAGAGGGAAAAGAAACTATGCAAAATATATTCTTTATTTGGAGTTTCATAGAAGAAGACCACATGAGACGGGAAGGTAGGAAAGGTAGAGGAACCATTGGGTTAGCTTCCACAAAATCAAGACAAGAGATGACAACTGCTTCAAAGATCAGGATGCTGGCAGTGAGGCACTTGGCACCCAAAGGCTGCGGTGGGGCTCCAGCAAAGGATTAGCGTAGCTTTCCTTTCTGCAGCAAATCTCTTTCCCACCCACTGAGGAAACTAGCCATGGGATCAGGCCTGCACGTGGACTAGGCTTATGCCAGTGAGTAATTGCATACCTTTGGCCAGCAGCATTATCTGCGAGTTGTTAAATTTATGTTATCACTGCTGTTTCTGACTAGCCTTTGCATTCCTTCTGATGTCCTAGACTGAGGCGCTATTGCGTTACTGAGTCTTGAGTTCAAGGCAGCCTTTGAAGAAGGCTAATATTTGATATTTTAGGCTACACTGGTCAGTACGTAAAAGTAAAACCATAGCTCTGGGACTCAAACACAGCCAAAGGTAAATGACTTGCTAGGATAGTAAGTTTCAGAAGACACAGGGGAAATCAATTAGATTTTTTAAACTACCTAATAAAACAAACCAAGAAGCAATCACTAAAAAGAAGCAGATTTTTCATACATGTGGTTTAGCACCCAAAACTGAACAAAAATCCATACTTCATGAGAAATTTTCCCCTTCTTAAAAAGGCAGCACACCAGTTACCAACTGTAACTCATGAATGTCACTCTCTCAACAATTACATCAGTTGTACCAGCCAATGACAAGCTGTGCAACAACCTTAGCATGGTCTTGTGGGAATAAGGAGTTAGAAGTTATAGGAATTCTAATCTTTTAGAAGGTTATGTACTTAAGGAAAAATCCTTAAGCCCTGTCATTTTAGGCATATAAGATCCAGAGCTAGTCGAAGTAATGGGCAGACCAAACAGCAGGAAGGTTGGGAGCACCGTAATTTTAATAACAGAAAAAGTATAAAACATTATGGAGTAAGTATACAAAATCTTTTTTTTTAACTGTAGGCCGCCAAATCCAATTAAAAAAAAATAGCAGCTCATTCCTGAAAGTATCTGTGTTTGTGAGCAGCAACAAATAGAAATAAGAATGCAAATTTTTGGTTTAGATCTCCAGTTTATCTCAAATTTTTGTCATGGAGTAGAGGGGCTCTAGGTTTGAAGGCTAAATAGATATGACTCATAGCTACAATGTTTCCCTCTAGAGGGCACAGGCAGAATGTATGTCCATCTGCTACTTTCAAGACACAGGTCTTGGAAATAATGGGACAGGTTATCATCGTACATGCTTTAGCTTACATGGGCCTAGATCCCATAAAATAATAAAGCTAAGACATAAAGTCCACTTATACAGGCTCTTGAAACTACTGAAAGAAGACTTAAAAGCAATAAACCTTGAAAGCAAAATCCAGCAATTAGATTCGACTGCAATGAGCAAAAAAAAGTGTCCAGCTCAGTCAGCAGTTGAAACAAAAGTGTGTGAGGTTTTCTGCCCATTTAATGACCAAAATTCTACAGTCAACAGCTCTTGCATAGAAGTTTGCAAAGCATGATGTACATGCAAACAAGAACTTGGAAGAGAATTTATGAAAACAATCAGAGTGATGGTGGGATACCTCCAGATTTAGCCCCAGGCTGACTCATGGAGAATACATGCCTTTCCCTGTAGACTGCAATGCTGCTACAGAAACACCATTATGATCCTGCTACTGGCGAGATTAATTTAACCTGGACTCTAAAAGCTGGTATGAATCCTGTACCACTTTGATTCCTATAAAGGAGACAGAACCATGGGGTAGATAAAATGTGTAAGTTAATCAGTTAAAAATCATGAATATTTAACTAGCATTTTCTAATCTTTCTACTTGAATATGGACTCAAGCTGACTTATGAAGCCAGAAGTTGGATTCAGGTCCAAATTCCAAAACCCTCCAAGTGAAATTCCATCTGGAGCCAGTGATGTAGTCTGAAGATCTAAGTTTGTGGTCCTTCCTTTGAAGAAAGTCTTCGTTCTTTGAGATAACTGCTGCTTACCAGCCTTGTTAGCATAAAGCTCTCAGTGTAAGAGAGATCAGATACAACGTGGTATGTATACTTGGGAAAGAGAAAAGTACTACGCTAGATAACATTATTTTTCAAAGTCTCTGTTATCTATTTATATTTAATCATCAACACTAGTCCCTGGTCCTACAAGTAAGCAGTTTAAAAAATGAGTGTAAATCAGACTTCAAATCAGTGTAGTGGCATTTTCTGCTCTAGGCAGAAACGGGCAACAAATTCAGCATGATCTTGTGGTTTCCTGGAAGCTTCCTCTCCTCCAGGAAAAAATATTTCTTGGTGACTTTGATTAATACCAATTTTAGTTTTTAGATCCTGGTCACCTTAAGTATGATATTGATATAAATAGTTAAGTGAACATCTATGTTGTAAATACTCTTTAAAATTAAAGCACACTGTTGCAATAAGTGGTTTAGTAACTATTGCTTTTTCAGTTCTATAGAAAGACAGCTGCATCAAAAAAATACAGCATTCAAGAGCTTTTATCCAAACACTTTGCACATGTAGTAAAAAGGCATAAACATTTTTGTCTTATTTGACATTTCAAGGATATTCCCAACATTTGCAATAACAGTAAATCAGGTGGAACAAATCTCTGAAGAGTATAAAATAGAATACCCAATCTTTTCTAATTACTTTCAAAACTCTTTATGTCTACTTCACATCTGCCTACTCCAAACAGGCTGCATTTCCCCCCAAGTAAACCTTGAAACAGTTGTTGCATTCTCAGACTAAAAAGAAATGTGACATCTGGATCCAAAGTCAGCAGATGGCAGTTATTCATTGAGGACATATAATTTCACTTTTCATTTGACCTGCTGTAATCTGTGATGCTAACCCCAGTTATATGGGATGCTCTGCTCTTCTGTGCTCTTTCAGTTATCCTCATTTGTGTCCCTTATGTGCCTGCAGAAAGCCAAATCATATGTTGATTCTCTGCTTCACACACTAGTCTACTGCTTAGCAGGCTAGATAAATTCTAATGTGGAGGAGTGGTAATTCAGAAATAGAAAACCTGTGAAAATAAGACCCGATTTCTGGTACTTAAAACCTGTCACTCTTCACAGTCAGAAGATAAATAAATACATTTCAAGACAAAATAACTGCATTAATTGAAAAATATTTTGAGAAAAACAGGACTACCCATGACTGTAAGACTGCAGAATGATGTCTAGAAAAGATTCTGAAGTCAGAATCTATATATACCTATTTGTATACAGATACTAATTCCAGCAAAGCTATCAATATGGCTTTAAAATATTTTCTGTCATCTCTTCTGCACCAAGATGGTCTGAAAGTATTTTCTTTTGAACTTAATCTTTCACAGACAAAGCCCTAAACCAAAATATTTCTCAGAATGTCTGAAAATTCATTCAGCTGGTGTTTACATATCTGAGATGTTTAGAATGTATTTTCCATTTTCATATATTCAAGGCATCATTTTATTGTCACTGCTGCTATTAAAAAGCTGCTGTTTAAAACTTCAATTTGTATAACCTACATGTAGAGTATCCTGGCTTTAAATTGAGAAAATAAGAGCAAGAAGACATTGAAAGAACTACAATGCTGAACTCCTGCAATAAGTTTTGCTGAGACCATTAGCCCAATAGCTTGACTTATGAAATCATGGAAAGATGCGCACATTTTAAGTATTACAACACAGCTTACTTAGAAAATCTGAAAAAAGTCCTTGTTCTGGACTACAACAGTACTGCTCCTTAATGGAGGAGAAATCTTGTAAATCAAAGAGTGACCCATGGCTAGGATAAATAATTTCTGATTTCACAACACAAATGTGACACCCATCTACAAGAAGGGCCAGAAGGAAGACCCAGGGAACTCCAGAGCTGTCAGTCTGACCTCGGTGCCAGGGAAGGTGATGGAACAAATCATCCTGAGTGCATCACACGCCACATGCAGGACAACCAAGGGATCAGGCCCAGTCAGCATGGGGTCAGGAAGGGCAGGTCCTGCTTGACTGATCTTATCTCCTTTTATGACGAGGTGACCTGCTTGGTGGACGAGGGGAAGGCTGTGGACGTTGTCTACCTGGACTTTAGTAAGGCCTTTGACACCGTCTCCCACAGCATCCTCCTGGAGAAGCTGGCTGGGTATGGCTTGGATGGGCACACGCTTTGCTGGGTTCAAAACTGGCTGGATGGCCGAGCACAGAGAGTTGTGGTGAATGGAGCTAAATCCAGTTGTGACCAGTCACAAGTGGTGTTCCCCAGGGCTCGGTTTTGGGGCCAGTCCTGTTTAACATATCTTATCAGTGATCACATCTTTATCAGTGATCTGGATGAGGGGATTGAGGGCTCCCTCAGCAAGTTTGCAGATGACACTGAGTTGGGAGGGAGTGTTGATCTGCCTGAGGGTAGGAAGGCTCTGCAGAGGGACCTGGACAGGCTGAATCCATGGGCTGAAGCCAACTGGATGAGCTTCAACAAGGCCCAGTGCCGGGTCCTGCACTTCAGTCACAACAACTCCATGCAGCGCTGCAGCCTCGGGGATGAGTGGCTGGAGCTGCCAGGCAGAAAAGGACCTGGGAGTGTTGGTGGACAGCAGGATGACCATGAGCCAGCACTGTGCCCTTGTGGCCAGGAAGGCCAATGGCATCCTGGGGTGTATCAGAAGGGGGGGGGGTGAGTAGGTCAGAGAGGTTCTCCTTCCCCTCTACTCTGCCCTGGTGAGACCACATCTGGAATATTGTGTTCAGTTCTGGGCCCCTCAGTTCAAGAAGGACAGGAACTGCTTGAAAGAGTCCAGTGCAGAGCCACAAAGATGATGGAGGGAGTGGAACATCTCCTTTATGAGGGGCGGCTGAGGGAGCTGGATGATGCACCAATAACACTGCTTGAACAGCAGCAGCAGCAAAGTTGCTTTCTATACTCATGAAGCTATGGGAAATTGGAGGGCAGCCAGATTCTTGGAAAAGATCAATGTACATTCCAGGACATAAGAAAGAGTGCTGGAAGAAACATACAATCAATCAATCTCATTGATACTGCATGAAAGCAAGGTCATTATTCTGGAAAGGAATTAAAGATTTAAAAACAACTCAGAATATCAATGTGAATTGGTATGATGTACACTTGGAAGAGGCACAAGAGACAAACCTTAGGACCACGATAAGTCAATGTACAAATACATTAGTAATCATCTCTCTTGTTTGTTGACTTCACTAAAGCATTTTACTCAGTGGGAAATGATCAGTTATGGCTGATGATGCTTGAAATGGGTTTTCTAGCTTAGACAAGGTACTGTGTAAAACTTACAACAATCATAAATTTGCTGTACAAGTAGTGATAATAATGTAAGAGTGGCTCTCAAATAATAAAGGGGTACAGAAAAAGTTAAGTTGTATCATCATATCCAGCATTCTAGCAGAGATGGCGCAGAGGAAAGGATTAAAAAAAAGTAAGAGGAGGTCTGTGACTTTAGGTATGCAGACTGTGCGACGTTGATTACCAGCTGGTCCGAGGATACACAGAGCGTGTCAACGTGGTATATATACTAGAAACATAGATTCTGTTAATCACTAAGTAAAGAGGAGATGATTCCATGGTTCTAATGAAGGAGAAAGAACATCAGTGGGTTGAAGAGTCAGCATGAAAAACAGAAATCCATGCTTTTTGATGACAATAGCTTGCTAAAAAGCAACATATACCTATGAAGTTGGAGGTTGAGAAAAAAAGAGATGCTTCAGGGATTGCATTGTCAATGTTGGTTGTTTTACAGAAAAAAATGCAGATACTTCGGGCAGGAAATGCTAGTTTAATCAAATAAAACCACCCCAAATTTCAGAGCTGCTATAATTACAATTTCAGCAACAATCTTATAACTGGATGTTAAAAAAAGATTGTTATGACAAAAGATCCTGTCAGTAGGAATAACACAGGAAATCACAAAATACAGACATATGATCAGGAGGGGAAAACAGCAACCATGCAAAGAATACCTTTAAAAGAGGAAGAAGAGAGGAAGACCAAGAGGAGCACGGTTAGAAGATATGGACTGCCAGATTTAACTGCAAACCAAGCAAATAAAAAGACTGGGAAAGAGAAACAAGTGTGGAAACAACTGGCTTATTGTGACACAAAGCCAAGGAGAACTCATATGGATAAGGAAATTCCTCAAATAGAAGCACAGAAAGAAGCCTCACAAAATTCCAAGGTCATAAATAGGAAGTATCTTTGCCTCTTTAATCTTCCTAATCAGATATGTAAAACAACGTAACCTGGTCATCCAGCTGACCTAATTACATGGCTTCAATGCTGTGCAGAGATATCTGTGCTGTCCTGGACACTCCCAGCAGGAAAGCAATGTCAGTATAGAAACCTATTTGGGTTAATGCAGTTTGCTTCTCGGCAGACCCACAAAGCCAGTGGAGACAGGAAAATTCTCTGTCAATTTTCTGTTGATGCACTCTTTTACAGGCACTGCTTTTGGCTTTATCTTTCAGCTGGCTTTTCCCTGTTTGTTCTTCTTCATACTGGTAAACTTTACATCAACAGGTATCAGTCTTAAAATACAGAATATCGTATATGCAATGAAACAACGTAATGAACGAAATGGGAGTTTTCTGTGAGTAGTTAAATACTAAAGCCTGTCACTCAGCTTCAACTAACTTTGCTCTTACAGCTAGAACTGAATGTCATTTGACTTCCTAGATCTCAAAATGTTATGACTCTTGAAATTTTCAAGTATCCACCAAGTTGTCAAAGAATGATTCGTTCAACACTATTTAATTGAAAAGATTCATTTTACGACCTACTATACTTTGTCTTTAACTGTAAAGCTCAGTTAAATAATTTTAAGTTTCATTCTTTCCAGTGACAATAGACAATCACTCTGTCTCACACTTAAATTTGAACATATCAATGTAACAAAACAATTACTTTCTATATGTGTATAAATATAGAAGACAAAAAAATTAGAGGCTTGTGTGTTTAAGTATGTCAGAGTACAAGTCTTTGTCAAATAAACTAACAATAAAAAATTGCAATGCACATGTTTTCCTTCAAACCCACGGAACACAGTAGTTTTCTCTTTGACTATGAATACATCACATATAAAAATATTCATCAATGCATGTATAAATTATCTATGTATCCACATATATTTAAAATTTATACATACACATATATTTATGACTGCATTATAGGAAATCCATTTCTAAAATTTAGACTTATCCACCAAAGTCCTAAATAATATTCAATTAATTGCAAAACGGAAAATTAAAAGAAACATTTTAGTCATATTTTGCTGTATTACTTCACAAAAGGAAAAAGCCCTGTGCAAGCTTATATGATGTGTATGGTTAAGATTACTTAAAACTATGGGAGCATGTACTGGTTTAGTGGGACAGAATTTTAGAGTCAGTTTTCTGTTGAGGAAAATTGCAATTTTTATAAGGACTGCAACACTATTTCATGGGAACAAAGTTGATAATAGCTTTGTTACAGGTTTCAGCTAACACTGGTATGTAGGTTACCATAGTGCTCAAGGACTTCAAGGTCTTCAGATAAACAGATATAAAGGCTGAGGAGAATGGAAACCCAAGGAAGTCAACCGCAAGGAGATCCCAGGCTGACCAATTAATACTATTCATACCATAAACATCACATCCACTATAAATTGGGGAGTCTGCTGGAGACGGCCCTCCTCCTTCTCTTTTCCTCCCTCCTGCTCCCTCTTCCATGGCTGACATCTCAAGAGGGACTTGTTTACTGCCCTAACCCTAAGGCCCACTCCCCCACAATATTGGCCAAGTATAACTCTGTCTATTGTATAATATAACTGTTCTTATTACTATTATGTTTATTATTAGTAGTATTTTATCAAATATATCTGTATTTCAACCCAGCAATCTCCTTTCCTTTTCCTGAACCCTCCTCCCTGGGTGGGGAGAAGGCATTGGATGATAGAGCAACTGTATAAACCATGACACAGTGTCAGAATTGGTTCGCTAAATTTCGGTCAGAGATTTTGATGTTAAAGATGCGTCACGCTCAGGAAAGCCAATTGAAATTGATAACGACAAAATAAAGGCATTGATCAAATCCAAACAGTGTCTAACAACACAAGAGATTGCTGATAATCTTAATGTACTGAAATCGAGCATCGAAAACCATGTAAAATAATTTGGATATGTTACGAAGCTTGATCTTTGGGTGCCACAAAAGCTCAAAGAATTTCATCTCACTAAGCATGTTGACATCTGTGATTCTCTCTTGAAACGTGAAGAAAACGATCCATTTTTGAAGTGTATGATATAAGGCAATGAAAAATATATCGTCTACAACAATGACAAATGGAAAAGATCATGGAGCAAGCGTGATGAACCAGCTCAGAGCACTTCCAAAGCAGACCTTCAACAAAGCAAGGCTATGTTGTCAGTCTGGTGGGATTTCAAAGGTATTGTGTATTTTCCATTGCTTCCAAGGAACCAAAGCATTAAATCAGACAAGTACTGTCACCAACTGGAGAAATTAAATGATGGCATCAAACAGAATCGACCAGAACTGGTGAATCGCAAAGGTGTTGTGTTTCTTCACGGTACAGATAGACCACATAAAAGTTTGATCAGTTGCCAAAAATTGCAGCTTGGTTGGGATGTGTTACCATAATCTCCATATTTACAAGCCCTGGCACTATCCGACTACTGTTTGCTTTGTTCTTTACAAAACACCTTGAATGGCAAAACCTTCACTGCTGATGAGGATATCAAGTCATTCTTGGAACTGTTTTCTGCCAAAAAAGATAAGAACTTTTTTGAGCACAGGATCATGAAGTTGCCTGAAAGATGGCAAAAGGTAATTGAACAAAATGGATGCTATATTGTTAATTACAGTCTTTGTTTCCCATGAAAAATTCACCTTTCATTTACCCAGAAATAAAAGCAATGACTTTTTGGCCAACCCAATAATTTGGCAGAGTTTTAGCCATTCTTCACACTTAGCGTGGCTATTCAATTTATTTATAACTGGGCAAGTAAGTTCTAACCTCATTTTCATCAGTATCTGGAAGGGGTCCAGTGAAGCAAAATCAGTTACCCCTTTTTATATACCAGTGTAACAAAATAGAGTTTGCCAGGAATTTGCCCATAAACCATGCCAAAGTTACTCACCTCTCTTAGCATTACGGTTTCTAATGAATTATAGTAAGTATGTCATGAAAACATTTTTAAGCGTACCTTCTATATCATGTTTAAACTGAATCATATGAAAAGAGCACATATAGAAAGTCTCAAGCTAAGTCACAAGGTATTAATAACACATCATGATCACAAGTCTCAAGGTCAGAATAAAAAAAAACCCCAGGTTAATTGCTTCTTAATGATCTATTAATACAGTCCTTTTATTTTGTTAGCTCTGCATTCAGGAATATATTTAAGCAATTACTTAGATTCAATTTTGATAATAGCCTCATTAAATTCTGTGGGCTTCCTCTCATACTAGTAATTTTAAACATATTCTTGATTTGGGACCAGAGACAAGTAGATAACTTTAAAAGTCAGGTTATGAAATTGCTACATTTTAAGAATGCTTTCATTATCTGTTCAATGCAAAACACTCAACAATGTGAGCGAATCGTGAATGGGGAGTTGAGCTCTAGAGGATCCAGACTACATTCCAGGATGCGTAGCTGTATCAAGGTATCATAGAAAGTCTAAACCAAGAAGTAGACAATCAGAAACTTCACATTACAAGCAATTAACGTGCAATATGGTAAATTTCCCTTCTCCCTCAACCAGGAATTGATGCAATCTGCCAATTATTTCAGATAAAAGCCACATTCCTTAACTATCCTGCAGCACAAAACTAAGAAGCCAATCTGATAAGAAAGCAGACAACAAAAATAAAGAGATAAGCAGACAATAAAGCAGACTTCTTCATCCTCTAAAATTAAAATGAGCAAATGGGACAAGGTAGGTGTGAGACAAAAGAGGAAACATCAGGAGGATTAAAAAAAAGTTTTATAAATGAAAAAGCAACAACACTGAGTAAAGAGAGGACAATTTTATTACATTTTGAGAATGAATGAGGGAAAAATGTGTGATAGTAACAAACTGTATGAACTGGTTATATTTTTTTATTATTCTAAAATAAATTTGCCTTTGTCTGTCTTATCAAAACAGCTCTGAGAATTCAGAAATTCTATGCATTTAAAGAAAAGATATTCTAACAAGACCAATGACCCTTATCTTCATATGTATTTCCATGTAACAATCTCCCAAAAGCAGACATGATATGTCTTATAAGTGGCAGTTGCTACGATGAAAATAAAAATGCCAACTAAGAGTTTTAAAGCAATCAAAAATATCACGAAATTCTTTGGGATGCACAGTTTGTCAATACAGTCATGCCATAGGTGGGCACAAGCAAAACAAGCTAGAGCCATTTTAGCCTTAGCAGTGTCTGAACAGTGTGTGTAACTTACTACCTCCTGGTAGAACTCCAACACAAACCAGAAAGACACCAGGACTAAGAAAAAAATACATGTAGGGATAGGAATGCTCAAAAAATGTCAAGGTAAGGCAAAGCAACCTCTTTTTTTGCAGTTCACATGCTCATCTGGGTGACTGTTATCAGTATAAAGATAACCTGTGTAGATTACAAACATGAAGATTTCTCTGAAGAAGAGTAACTATAAAGTGATCTTTCAGAGAGCTTTATCAGGCCTGGGGGCTTCCACAAATTAGACAGCTTAGTAAAGGAGCGTACAAAACTTCAGACAAGTCTTGGGAACAAAGACATTCATCAGAGATGCTCTAAGGTTGCCTGTACTTTCCTGAAGAATGTTCAGGTCATGGATGCAACTTGACTTTTGCAAAAAAGGCTTAATATAGTCCTCTTCTTCAGTGCAACAGCCTCCAAGACTAGTTAACTTAATGCCCTTTCTGCCAGGGAAACAAAGGGGCTAAGCCTCTCCCAGAATTACTTTATCCTATAGAGATGGAAATGGAAAAAGAACAGGTAAAGAAGGCGAGTTGTTATGGCTTGAATTTCTAGCTTACCTAGCAGAGTCAACAGTCACCAAAGAAGCTGCCTTCATCTCACTACAGAGAAAGAGGACAAAGAGATTCAAAGACTTTCTCATGAAAAATTTCAGCACCTAGCTGCAATTAGGGCTGGAATGCATCACTGAACTCTAAAAGAGCTGTAGCTGCTAAGAAAACAGCAAAGAAAACCAGGAAACACGTCTTCCCATGACAGAAGCAGAAGTTGCATTTCCTCTTTTATTGGCTTATCAAACATCAGCAAAAAATCCAATTCTTACCCAAAAGAATGTTCAGCTTTCTCACTTTTGCCTAGGGCAGTTCAGTGTTTCTGATGGTCTGGGCTTTCAATTTACTTTCAGCAGTTGTTCAAAACATCTCCACAGAATCATCTGTTCTATGGTTGCATTTGGATGGAGTTAAGTTCTTCAGTAATTTTCTTTGCTACTCCTCAATGTTAAGCTAGCCACTATCATATCACATATTGTCCATTTTAAAAATTTTTAAAATCTTACTTTTTCAGCTGATCATATTTTGCAAACTCAGAATGAATTCCTATGCAAATCCATCTCGATACACTTAGGCATTTTTTGGCACTGTAAACAATATTAAAATGACCAAATCTTGATTCTCAAAGGCTGAAACTCTCTTACTCAGATGATTTTTTTTAATTACTAAGAAAAGTTACAGACATACAATCTTTTGCCCAGGGAATTACAATTTTGAACATGTAGGGACAGCAGACAGATATTATTCCTTTGCTCTGGATCCTGTGGCTCTTTGAGCATGAAAGTAGGATATGCATAGGATGAATCCATATGTTCCTGCTGGTTTCCATGAGAACCAAAAATAGAACAGTTGTTCCTCAGAAAGGAAAATTACCTTTGCTTATCCATGCAGCTACATACATGCAAAAGCATATACAGTGTTTATTTACCTACAGCAGTCACTACAAAGAAATGCAGATTTCCTGCCCTTTCTCTTCCTATGTCTGTCCTGGGTCACCCATCCCAAAGAGTCCCGGGCTCCCCTTCCCCCTCTTGCAGGTGAAACCTTGAAAAACACACATATCTGCAGAGAGAGTGAGAAAAAAACACAAACACCAAAACAACTTATTAGCTTCATAAGGAAAACAACTCCCCCCAAACCAAAACTCCACTATTACCTTGTGTTCATTTAAAGGGAACACTGTTGAAACACTAAAAGGAAATTCTAAAATTCTAGCAAATTCTAGCAAAACCAGGACACATGTGAATAACCAGATGTGCAGAGTTCCTTGCAAGAGGCATGGAGCTCATGTAAATAATCTGTCACAGTTTGTTCCAAAAGTTAAATCTGTTTCTTCAAATAAAAAGCTCCACAGGATGGTTAGGCCAATGAACAACTGAACTTCATCGGACTTCAAGCCCTTCAGCACTCCATATCTACAATGTTCAGTGATAGCAAACTAGATAGCAAACGAAAATAAAAATAAGTACACACACACAAAAAGATCTTTTGTATTCTGGAGGTTAAGAATCCCTATAGGCTCATTTGAAGTATTTCACTGGGAAATCTGCTGTTTTTAATCAAAACTGTTTTAGGTAAGTATTAACCACATTCACTAACCTTTACGTTCAAGCTGCTCAGCACTGAAAGTGAAACTTTGTAGTTATCTTGGGAACTAAAACCTCCTAGATCTGCCACAGAGCTAACTTGTGACTTTGTGCGAGCTGTTTAACCTACATGCCCTCTGGTTCAGAACTTTAAAACAGGGCTAATGTCAACTCTCAAATGCACTGGGAGGAGGACTTCATTAACCTTTACATAAAGCAGTGTAAAATCCTGTACAGAGAACAAGTTATATTCCTGAATATTTATACAACCCCCAGTGTAAAAGCAGGAAATGCTCTGTATAGACACATAAGACAAAGCCTCCAACCTGAATGCTTACCCTCTAAAATAAATATGAGCACGCTTACGCCAGCAAAGCCTTCTAACTTCTAAAGCTAGTTTTAGTGACTGTTGAAACAAAGAGAAAGAGAATGTTAGGTATCATAGCACTGATGAATAACTTGCTGGTCTCATAATTTTTTTACTCTACTCACTCAGAAAAAAAGGGAAAGGGGATGATATAAAACAATGAAAGCAACACCTAAATAAAGCTGCACAACCAGATTCTAATTTTCACGTAACTCTGTAAAGATACTGTAAATTCTACAACTGCTGACAAAATATTCCAAGTTCATACAGTTTGACAGAAATTCAGTATGTATTTTAGCAGGTCAGTTCAGTGGACGAGGCTGCAAGATGCCAATAAAAATGGTTAGAAAATAAGCAAGATCAGAACATTTCTGTTTAAAAAAACATCATAGCGAGTTCTCTCCTTTTTGGGCAGGTAAGTATTTCAAACCCTGGGGTCCCTAAGTGACCTCCTTTCATAATAAAACTTGCATAAGCTGGGCTACAAACATGACCCAACCTTCTCTGATGGTACAAGCTGCAAACTGAAAATGAAATTTTAACATAAGAAAAGCAGTACTGTATCAGACAAAGGTCATGAGAGCTGACATCCTACCTCCAAGAGTCACAATGAGAACTTTTAAGGTAAAACTCTTCAAACCCTTTTAGCTTCAAAGTAGAACTCTTCTAGCTGTCAACTATTTTTGGCCTCGGGACTTCCCAAGTTGGATGATGGTTCTATATATTTCTAATTCCTTCACAGATATCTCTTCCATGAATTCAATTCTTGAATTAATCCAAAATGTTAGCATCTATAACTTCTTTGCTGAGGGGTTCCACAACTCAATTACTTGTTGCATAGGAAACCCTGCCCTTCTCTTTGTTCTGAAACTGGCTCTTACCACCTTCACTCGATCCAACCTATTCTTGTACTGAAATAAGAATGTGAACAACTGATCCCAGTTTACTCTCTCCATTTGTTTTTCACAGAATGGTTAGAGTTGGAAGGGTCCTTAAAGATCATCTAGTTCCTGCCCGTCTGCCATGGGCAGGGACACCTCCCACTAGACCAGGTTGCCCAAAGCCCCATCCAACCTGGCTTTGAACACTTCCAGGGAGGGGGCATCAACAAATTCTCTGGGCAACCTGTGTCAGTGTCTCATTGCCCCCACAGTAAAGAATTTCTTCCTAATCTCCAATTTAAATCTACCCTATTCCAGTTTGAAGCCATTTCCCCTTGTTCTATCACTAGATGCTCTTGTACAAAGTCCCTGTTATGGGACTACAAGCTTTCTTGTAGGCCACCTTCAGGTACTGGAAGGCTGCAATAAGGTCTCCCAGAGCCTTCTCTTCTCCAGGCTGAACAACCCTATCTCTCTCAGCCTGTTCCCCATAGAAGAGGTGCTCCAGCCCTCTGATCATCTTTGTGGCCCTCTTTTTATGTATCTCCATCAAATTATCATTAAGTTATCTTAGTATATGTCCCCTGCCTATGTAACTCAGGAAGCCAAAGAAAGGAATATGCAATTTACTTTCTAGTACTTCAAGAAATGAGCCACCACTATGGCAGTGATTTAAAATACCCCACAGTCCCCAGTGCCAGCACAGATCACTGCTGGTCACATGCTATAAACCTGGCACAGTAATTGCTTTCACAGCCCTTTGGGGTGACCCTTCCTTAATCAGAAGCCCTGGTTATTTGATACATTTGTAACTAATTTTTGACCCATTACTCTGGTGATTTATTTTTCAAATTGCTTTCTGACAGATGAAATATTAATAAGCTTGAGTTGCTTATTACAGAATTCACCCATTTTTCTAATTATAAGAACGTTGCTAATGATTTATTTGATCTAGCTGCCTATTTGCATTCCTTAGTGTATTTGGGAGCCTTGATTTAAGGAGGATTCAGACCAAACAGAGGATGCAAGACCTTCAGTGTTTCTTTTATCATTTAGTGGGAAAATTTGAGCCACCTCCATGCAAAATAACAAACTTGTTCCTCAAGTACAGAACAGGCAACTGTGTTGCTGAGGATGTTTAAAGCAAAGCTCTCATCTATGTCAGTAGCTGTATGCAATATGGGGTGTCAGAGAGACTATGCTGATGGTGTGGAAGAAGCTTTGCTGGAAGGGGAACTTCCTTGAATTCATATCAGAGTAATGCCTGTGTAATAAGCAGTTCTCTAACAATGCACATCAGTAAAAGATATTGTTCCTAGCCAAGTCTAAAATATCTGTTAAGCTTCAACAATAGTGAATTTGCCAGTTATAGAGTAACACGTCCCCTAAAAGAAAATAGAAATTTACAAAAAACATTTCAAAAGGCCTCAATAAAGACTGACAATGTATTTCCATTTGAAATAGTCTCCTGTATAATTAATTCCCTAGCAAACAATTGATGAATTCAGAAGAGCCTGGTCTAAAAACAAGTTTTACGTGCTAACTAGCAGCTGTGCAAACACATATGTAAGCTATTTTCTCTTACTGAGGTATACCTACCATACAAATGGTTTCAAATCACTTAAGAGCCCACTCACAGCATTTACAAGCAAAAAAACTAATCATATGTATAATAAAAGAGCATGATTTTAATAATTGGTGTTCATGGGTAGCCAGAAAAAAAAAATCTCCCCTGAAGTGCATTGTGCACCCACAGAAATAATCTACATGGTGGTTACAGCCACCCTCACCTAAAGTGTCTCTATGTATCTCTTGCTGAAGTTAATAAGTCTTCTACTTCCATCTTTTCTAAAACCCAAAAAAAATACAATTTTCAAAATAAAAATTAATCAGGAAGAGAAATTTAAAGAGATAAAAAAGACACTATTCCTAAAATTGTATCAGCAACTGCACTGACTTTAGTGTGACATGTAAAACAACCAGGTAAAAATGTAGTTGCCTTCTCTTCTCCAGGCTGAAAAACCTCAGCTCTCTCAGCCTTTCCTCATAGGAGAGGTGTTCCAGACCTCTGATAATTTTTGTGGCCCTCCTCTGGACCTGCTCTAACAGGTCCTTGTCTTTCCTGTGCTGAGAACTACAACTCTTGAGTTTTCCATCTACCTTTCTGGCAGGAACCAGTGACAGGCCCGTATCTTCAAATTTTTCTCATTCAGGAAGGAATTCTCATGAGGAAGTCTCTGAATCTGAGATAAAAAATTACTGAAACAACACTGAAAAAATTTGCTCCCTCAAGTTATAATTTGCTTGTCTTCTGTACTGAGTTGAAATTAAATTGTCATGTGGCTAAAGTTATGGAATAAACTAAATACACCATGTATATTTTCAAGCTTCCAAAGTTCAGCTGTAACCAACTGGATTTTAGGAATACATCAGAAAACAAATGAGAGCAGGAAAGACTGAGAATAAAATTTAACGACAAATGACCGAGTAGTAGTAGTAGTAGTAGTAGTAGTATGATAAATGCTGTTTTAATACACTGGGTATTGTCTTTGTTAGATGTAATTTGGAAGGCACTAAAATAACCCATCTGATTCTGGACTGCAACTTTGTACTAACTGTGGGTGTGATGGACATTTAATTAGTAATTTGGAAGAAGTGTGAAGGTTGGCACTATTGATCAGCCGAATGCATTTGCCTACTAGAAAGAAATTTAGCTGGAGTGTTGACTTTTGCTCTTTGACTACTACTAACATCATTTGCAGAGTCCAGCCTTAGCACCTACTGCTTCTCAGCCCATCCTGACAAGAGTGAGTTCAAAGGCAAGGTAACTTTAATACAACACTTTAAGGGATTTTACCCTCTTTCCTACTCATTACTGATCTCTCAGTTGGGTTACCAAGCTGAAGGAGTTATTTCTGTGAGCCAGCCACAAACTAGAGTACTTCAGCATTGATAGAACTGCTGCAAAATAAGAGTGTATCTTCCAGCTCCTAGTCTACTTCTGAAAAACAAAGACAAGCAAAAATCTGACAAACCAGGGAAGCTTCTGTTCTACTTTAGTATTATACATCCTTGCACATTACCCTGATGTGAAGTTTTCTCCTCACTCTATAATTTGGTTTCTTCTTGGATTTAATTGCTGTAAAAGGAATAAAGGGAATGACATGCTCTGTTGTTGCTATACAGCCTATTGTGATCCCAGGCATCTTTTTCTCTATGGTAAAGTAGTTTGAAGAGAAATGCAGCCTTCCCCAAATATATGCATATTTCTAGACAGCGAAGAAACACTCTTTATTGTATATATTGTAACTTACTGATGAAAGATGGTGAAAGAAACTTCCTAGTAGTCCTGCCAAATACTTAACAACAAAGTAAGAAAGAACTGTTATATGGCACACTGTGACAAATGGTATCCTGTTAGTATTTCAGATGATTGCTCTGTTTCACCCTAACTACTGAAGTAGTTGTAGACAACTTTTATGTTTTCTTGAAGAATAAAATATATCTGAAAATCTAACATAGTTGTACTGGCAGTCAGTATTTTAGAAATTCTAGCTTGAAATAGAACTAAGTTTTCTCAACACCATTCTAGAAATTAGAATGGAATACCATGTGTATGAAGGCAGACTGTTAATGAAACAGATGTTTCTTTAAAAAAAGTTGGAAGCCAATAATCATTTTCTCTACAGTAAAAGACATCCCCTGCACATTATTATTAAGTTACAAAATGATGATGTCTCCTTGTCTCTTAAATTTAGACAAACCAGTAAAACCTTTCGTGTATCTTTTACAGATGCTGACAAAGAGGCTGAGGATATCACAAATAAAATTACAAAACACACTATTTGTGGCAAGAAGTCTTGATGTAGTCCCGTAATAGAAATTGAGGCTATGAAAAAAAATTGTGTAAAATACTAACTTACTGATTCTAAGCTGTTAAGACTCTACTTACTTATAACTAAAACATCAAGAAGACAAAGAAAATACTAGAAAATTTAAAGTTTGACAAAATACAATGTGTGTGTCTGTATAGACACACAGCAGTAGTTTTTACAGCATAGTTATTTGAAAGCAAAGACATGCTTCTGATTGTAATATTACTTGAATAGTATTACTCTGTTTATTGCTATTTTAATCTACACACCTTGCAAACTCTAATTATTAATCCATTAATCTGTTTTCATAGTCTTACCCATTCTTCTGAGTCTCTCAGATGTCCATCTGCAAGCCTAGGCCTTGCATGCATGAGAGGAAAAGTAGGTGGTGTGTGTTAGACGTACAGACATAAGCACAGAGTAGAACATGAGGTGATATTTAATATTGCTGTATGTTACATAACTTTCTGACTCCATACCTCCTTCCAGTATACAGATTTGCATTTTGGTGTGGTGTCAAAAGGCTGTAAAAAAGCTGCATTTCGTGCCAGCAGAAACCCTTGAGAGCAGCTTAGTTTTTTAGTGAGCAAAGCTGTATTCAAAAAAGTCCCTACCTTTCTACAACCTTTCCAATATTTTTGGACTACTCTATGTTCTTGTGCGTCTATGTTTGTGTCACTTTATTTCTAGTTCTCTTACCTTGTTGTCCATAGGTTTATACCTGCTCTTCCAGGTTCAGAATACGTGTATTTGCAACAGGGGTTACTCCTTCCTTTTCCTTAGTGTGAGCAACTTCTGCTACAGGCAGCCCAAGCAGAAGATTGAAGCACTGTGCTCATTACTCTCCATCTATACTAGCATTTCAAAGCCAAAGCCTACCTAAATTCTTTGCTAAGCCCTCTTCCTGCTCTCTGTGCCAAGTGTGCTGCATTTGTTTCTATAGCAATTTCTCTGAAAGTTCTCCAGGACAGCCTACCACCTGCTGCTTGGTGGGCTGTGCATGTTACACAGCTGGTTCCTGTTTGCTATTTAAAAGCAGGTGGAAGGGGTGATGAGGCCACGTTAGGCTTTGTGGGGAGGAAGGCTGCCTGTCCTTTCACAGGTATCTCAGGATTGGCCGCTACCCATGGTGGTATCTCAGGTGCTGCAGGTTTTGCAATATGGAGAAAAATAACTGATACCTCAAATACTGCTATGTAGCCATTTGCTTTTCAAAAAGTCAGTACTACAATGTTGGCTTGTTTTAGTTGGTTTTTTTCAATATTCATTTGTAGTATTCAGAATCTTGATATGAAATAACTGAGAAGGCACTCATTCACGTCTGTAGATGAAGTGGAGAAACTTCTGTTTACTGCAGGTGGACTAACATCAGGTCTGGAAAGAATAACTTCCCTTTCCTTGCAGCCACGTGAGACTCAAGAGACAGGCAGTTCTGAGGTAGACTGGAGCAACTGCAGTGGAGTCAGACTGTTTTTATGGGTAGACGATAGGGCTCACAGGATTCTCTGAAGAAGTCCTTAACTGTCTGTTTAATGGAGTTAGTTTATTGATAACTCTTTGACAGAACACACTTTCAGGTAGTGCAAACTCCATATTGTTGAGTTATGGATGAATATTGAAAACAGTCAGCAACTCACTGAGAAATTTCAATCCAACAACTTTCTCTAGGAAAAAAAAATACTTCAGCTAGGAAGAAGAAATCACTTAGTCCTTTCTATTCTATGAGCTTTGGTTTTTACTGGCTATGCTATCATATTGCATAGTCCTTACTTATGACAAGACTGCAGAACTGTAGGTACAGCAGTTTGCTAAGCATCACAACATGATTTACTCTAACTATAGCAAATGAGTAATAACCATCTACATTTCACAGCAGTTTAAATGATGTGTATCTATTAAAACAGCTTGGCTTTTTATTGTTGTTTCTAATAAGTCAATAAAAACCCCACAGCATTTATGATTAAGAAGCTATATTACAGTGATCAAGCGCTACAATTCTCATTGCCAAGCCATACTGTACTGCTATGGCTTCTACAACATAGTTTATTGCCATACTCTACTTAGCTTACTGAAATTACACTATTATCCAGTTTGTAACCAAACTTTAACAGCTATTAATAGTTTCACATAGGACACTTGAATGCCAAAAAGAGATGGCTAAATACTTAGCCTGCACTTCTTCACAAGTCATCTGCAAAATTTCACTCAATATTTCTGCATCAAAACTGTGTAACTTCTGGTTGAGCTAATTGATCAGACACCCCCTTTAGTGAGGAAGTCATTTGAGGGGGCTGACAGTTCTCTTAGGAAAGCTGACTGAATCAGCAACGACTGAAAGTTCTTGCTGATTTCTGTCCTGCCCACACATTTCTAACCTGCTTGCGTTTTTAGTACTTCTCTCAAACTGATACACCCATCACCTTTTCTGCCAAACTCTTATTACATAGATCAGGCACACAACTATAATTATGAGTATTATCTGGAAAAATTTTTTGTATAATAGCTTATCATAGTCTCTTTGGTTCCAGTTCTGTTAGTTCTCCTGCATGTTTGTACAGAGCATTTTAGATGTGAAATATTTCTGTGATACATTTTGACACAGGAGCATCACTGATACTACACTGAATGGGAGCGTTGAATAAATCAGCTCTCTTCCACCTACCCTTACGTCACAGCCAGGATTTGTCTGAGCTGGGTCAGTGGTAAGGCTATTGTGAGGCCTCTATTGTTCAAGAATCAAGCATTGGGCAAGTATATGATTCTTTCATACATTATTTTCTTTTGCAAGGAATAATACTATATTGTACTGACTCTATTACTGGAGCTGTGCTGGCACCACTCTGAAATGAAAAGGACAAGCAGGTCACAGCTCTTCAAGTTGTTATGCCATGTTTAGATGTCTGTCTCAGTCACAATTTCTTGAAGTCTCTTTGTAAGCCAAAGCCACTAGAAATTCACTTTGAAAAAGCAAATAAAACCTGAGTGTATGTCTTCAGTGCACATGGTAGTGCAGAGAGGTCAGTCTAGCACTGACTGGTACATCTACACAGCACAGTGTTAACATGTTAGTGATGTGCTGTGGCTGTGCTCACAACTCCTGCCTCTCATGAGGGCTTATTAACTGGAGAGAAATGCTGGCTTGACACAGCTTCAACTTCTCTGCAGCGTATACCACAGTGCTCTTGAAGGCCAGCACAAACAAATCCCTGTTTGTCTCAGACACTCAGATTTGCATGATCCCTAGCATCACCTTTACTGAAATTGCTCTTTATGAGGGTTAAGTTACTGCATTAAATCTGTTTGGTTCGCTGGAAATATTAATGCACTAGGACAGGGTCATAATCCATACTAAAAGAAAACAAACTTGAGATTCAAGATTGTTTTTATTTTTTAAGTAAGATACACATGATCTTGAGAAACACTGGCCAATACCAGAAAACAATAGGAATTCTCAATAATTAAAAATTCTTATTAAGTATTTGACATAGATTTTTTTTTAAATGATCCTTGCTTTCTCTTCATCCTACATCTTTTCCAATAATTGACCATTTTGTTTTGATGCATGAGATATCTAGGAATTATCTACTAGAATTGAAAGAAAAAATCTTTTAGATAAACTTCTTTGTACATTTAGATAATATTAGTAGCTTAGAAAGCATATAAGAAAATAGCAAAAGATTCCTAAAGTAATCAGATTTGTTACATTACCTATCTTTAACTGCTGAATGTTCAGATCTAACAAAGTTTGAATAAATTGCCATGACTGCAAAAAAATTGATATGCTGAGTTACTGCATTCTGGATGAAGGAAAGGTTAATTTATTGCTGCAATAAATTCACATGATATGGAAAGCTTACAAGAAATGAAAGACTTATTTTTGTAATCCTTTGCTTTAATTCTAAGTCCAACTCAAAAAAAGAAGGAAACTTTACTAAGCCACTAGTCTGATGATGAAATGCACCCTTCCATAGAAGTCATTATTAAAGAGAGAATAAGGTTAGAAAACTTAAGTAGTTATTGTTTTATATGGTCAGAAAATGATTATCAGTTGGTTTGGAATAAAAGATTATTAAGCTTACTGATAAGACGTTGCAAACAAGTAGCAAGAAATATGTCCTATTTATCAAGCTAATTATCAGTATAACCTTCAACATGTAGCATTAGTAATGATTTAGTAAATCTTCCTAATCAAAGTCTAGTTCTTTATTGGTAATTAACAACAGAGCCAAAGTCAAATTTTACACGTGTCTTATCTCTGCATTTTCTAGTAATAGTTTCCTCACAGCATGTTTGTTTGGTGTCAGTCTGGCCAACAAAAATGCAGTTTTAGGTATTTAAGTAACCAGTATGTCAATTTAAGTAACCAGAAATGGTTTTAGACCAAACTTTCTATCTGTTGTCTGACAGTATCTGTGTCTAACTCAGGGTAATTTACCTTGAGTGACTCTTAACACATGCCTGAGCCAAAATGCTCCTGTTTACAATAGAAAGCTTTTAAGGACTTTTACCTCACTCCTGAGATTCACACAAAAAGTGAGAACTGACCCACTAAGTTACACAGAGGAAGAATGGGACGGGTACCTGGTTGCCTCAGTGTCCATAGAGTTCTCTTTGCTGTTTCCCAATTCTTGCACGTAGCCAATTCTGTGTAAACCTTGCTTTCTCTTAGGATATTAGTACAGAAACCATACCACATCATACCAGTCACTGTCTGAGTGCCACCTCCTGCAAATACCAGTCACATCTTTTCCCCTTGCCCTTATTGTCTTTAATCACCACAGATTATAAGATTAGGAAATCCTTAGGCAAAATACTATGAATACTCATCTAGACCCTTGAACTTGGATTATTTCTGCAGCCCTCAAACTCCTCTGTGATCAAAGGTTAGCTGATAGCTCTTAGATACAGTAGTTTGTCTCTCTGTCCTCTACTTTGATATCTCCATCTGCCAGCCACACACCCTCACATACTAAATCCTCAGAGACTGCGGAAGAAGAAATGGAAACTGGAATATTGAGTGATAGATGGGAATGTGTATGTTTAGTACATAACATACACATTTAGTACATGTGGGAGAACATCCCCATATCCCTCACCACCATCCAATTCAGTTTTGGCAGGGACATGAGTCCCTAAAGTACCTAAAATATTCCACTTGAAACATCTAATACAATGCTTAACAAATATCCACATGCAGGCATGATAGAACACCTGGCTTAATAGCACCAGTTTACCAGGACTGCTCATGAGGGATCAGCCTCAAGGCTCAGTTGGACTTCTGTGATCCGTCAGGCCATGGGAAAGGTACTCACAGGTGTAGGATCTTCTACCCTCCACCTTGGGGGAGTCCTGAAAGACTTAAAGTTTCTGCTTTGGGGAACCATACAAACTTTAGCTGTGTTTCTACTAGTCTTCCCTCTAGTACAGTTCTGCATAAGTTTGTGTTGCACAGAAAGGGAGAGAGCATACTGGAACTGTGGCATTTCCACCATTCCTATATAGGTAGCACTACGAACATGTATTTTCTGCTACCCTTTAATGCTGCTTTTTTTCTTCCTGCATAAAGAACATTATTAAATTTCATATTAAAAATAGTAATACAAAAATAAACTGATTTAATATCCAGATTACTTTAAAAAAACCCTTAATGTACCATTATCCATCTGTTACAACCATTTTGTATTCTTCCTAACCTGCAGCAGTGTAAATCTTTCTCAAGTATCTTTCCCAGTGACAAACTGCTCAGTCTTTTAGTCAATGCTAAGATAATTTTTAAATAATTTTTTACTTCCATGTCTGTTCTCACTTCACTTGTCTCAGGATACTCTTTAGCTGTGTTGAGCTGATGCTTATGATTCTTCTGCAAGACTTTTGCTTTTTGCTCATGGTTACAAAACAGGAATGAATTTTGTTTGACCAGAATAGCTCTGAGTGACTTGACTTCATGTCTTTTTTTTTTCTTCTTTTCCCTCCTCTCTATAGAAACAGCAGCAGATGATTTTCTGTAGGCTCAGAACAGTCAGTCTTCAGAGGAAAGAGT
>NW_010191469.1:28138-38952 GCF_000695765.1 Mesitornis unicolor
GTAAGTTGTCTGCAATGCTTAATATATGTCTCTTCAAAAATTTATGAATACAGTTTTTAAGAGTATTTTGATGGCACTTAAAAATTGAGAGGAATACTGTCTTTTTTTTCTTGTTAACAGTATTAGATAAATTAACAACAGTATCTCATAGCTAAAGAAAATCCAATTGCTGACAGCATTCCTAAGAAGTTACAACAAAAATGGAGTTGCTCCTTTGCAATGGAAAGTTATAATCCTCCAAGTCAATGTGAGGAAATAATCCTAAATGTTGTACAGCAGTGTTTGTCTGGCAGGTGTGAGTATGTGTTCTGAAAGTATTTCAAAAACCAACTAGCAGTCAAATAGAAACACTGACAAAGAAACAGCAATTCAAACCTTTTTCACCGGCAAGTATCTCAAAAAACACAATTCATACTGTTTCCAGGTCATACGAGGAGTACCTGGGGTTTAACAGTTTAATCAAATTATCTTTGTATTTGCTTCCTTTGGCAAACAGACGTGACAATCCTACGTGTTTTCTTAGACATAAAAAACCACTTTATACACAAGTCTACCCATCTACTTCTGTCCTAAATGTGCTTCATCCTCTCCTCTGATTTACATCACACAACTGGTTGGTAGTGAAGACTGGATTAATGAAATATAAGTCCAATTGAGATGAAGAATTTGAGATTACAATCTCACACACTGTTGGGAGAAAAAAAAATAATTCTGTCATCAAGACAGTGAAGCAGATGCAAGCCTTGCTCTGCCATAAATGCTATAGCCTTGGTCGTGTCACTTCATCATACTCACATCAGTTTAGACTATATTTCCTAGATGATGTATACTATGTTATCACTTACCTCTGTAATCCTTTGCTCAATATGGGCTATAAGTTGAATACAGTAGATTACTATTTGGTAAAGAGAAGCACATTCTCAAGGGTATATTACCAAGCTTGTAGTATTTAAGCTTGCTAACCTCAAACAAACAATAAATGTACACAACTCGGACCGAAGAATCACGAGCTATAGCTTTAAGCATCTAGGGTGATCTGAAGGCAGCAGCCACAAAATACGAAAACTAACAAGTAATGGCAATGTAAAATGGAGGGAAAAGATCAATCTCTGTAGGTGTAATAATGATGATAAGGAAAATACTGAAATGAGTAGACAAAGGGCACCTTAGAACAGTCAAATTGAACAGGAGAGCTAAAGAAAGCATATACAGGAGTCACATCAATAGTGACATTAAAGAGCTGGTGCATAGATGTGTAAGGTGTCGCACGCAGTGATTCCCCACAGGACAAAGAAACTATATTATGTGAACAACTAAAATTCCATGGAACCAAGCTGGAATTGTTATGTTTGGGTTGAAAAACACAATCAGCAAATGGCTAATGAAATTTTCCAGGACAGTCTTGATTTAAGCAATTACAGCTGCATTAGAATAGTTATTAGAAACATTAGATCCCATTATAACACAGAATTTTGAGAAAAGGAATTATCACCAGAAAATGAGTTAAAAAATAGTCAAGTATGTGACAATTCTTAACAAGAGATCTAAGCACAGAGACAGCCTCAAATTTAGAATTTTGCTGAAAAAGTACGTATTTTTTAAAAAAAAACAAAGTACAAGCAAAAATGCATACTTGGAATTACTATAAGACTATATCTGCAACACCAGATACCAAGAGCTGTATGAATATTCAACTATCAAACTGAAAGCTAGGTAGCAAGTCTACAATAAACAAAAAGTACTGGCACACATATAAATATGCACACAAAACAGCACAACAAAGAAACAAAGCTGTTCTAGCAAAAAAAGAGTAAGGCTGTATGAGGCAGTTTCTACAGTACACCGCATAAGGCAGCCTGACACACAGACAACAAGACTATTTATCACACTGCCTCCACAACTCTACTTACATTTAAGCATAAATCCTTTGAAATTTTTTCTTTTTCAACTTATAGATGCACCTGTAGCAAATGTAGGAGTTCTAAAAATCATTTTTAAGAGGATGTTTTTAACTGTTTTTTTTAATTCCTTCTAAATTTTGATTCGACTTTGAAGGGGTAAATTACAGACCTCTCTAAGTGAAAGCTCTAATCTAAAAGAAAACACTTTAACTTTATGAAACCCTTAAAAACAAAAATCTTAATGATTGCCAGATGTTTTTCTTATCATTCAGCTAACTCCTACTGCTGTGCTTTGAACAAGTCAGAAAAAGAATGGAATTTTTGGAGGGTTGTTCTGTTTCTTACATATCCTAGGTTCTGCAAATGAAAAATATATATCTAGATGCTGATGTAAAGTAAGAGAGGTGTTAAACTCCATAGAGTCTAACTATGAAATAAAGAGCTTTGTGTAAAAAATGTAAAAGAGACATTTAGAAGGAAATAGAAGAGGAAGGACTCTCAGCTAAATATTCTAAAAAAACATATATGTTTTTAGACTGGTGACTACAGTATCACAGTGATTTACAGAGATTCTGGTGCACTGGAAGTTTGTAAAGTAATTACATGGCTTCATTAAACCATAACAAGACTCTTGAGATCAGAACCTACCAATGACAGGATCATAGGATACCTCAGGTTGGAAAGGGCCTAACCTCCTGCTCAAAGCAGGGTCAACTTTGGGGGCAGACCAGGTTGCTCAGAGCAATATCCAGTCACGTCTTGGACACCCCCCCCAGGAGACCGCACATCCTCTTGTTGCAGCTTACTCCTGTTGTCTCTCACCCTCCCACCGTGTGTCACTGTGCAGAGCCTGGATCCATCTTCTTGATGACCTTGTGTTGGAGAAAGCCACCTCTTCTCCAGGCAGAACAAGCCCATTTCTCTTGACTTCTCTTCACAAGGCAAATGCTTTGTGGCTTGATGGCCTTCTGCTGAATTTGCCTCCATTGATCAAGCCTTTCCTATACTGGGGCGCCCAAAACTGGATACATTGTCTAGATGTGGTCTAATGAGAGCCAAGCCTGGAGGGATGATCACTTCCCTCAGTCCATGACTCTGCCATTGTTTGTATGGCCCAGGATACCCTTAGCTGCCTTTGCTGCCAGATCACACTGCAGGCTCATGCCCAGCTTCCTGTCTGCCAAAATCCCCAGCTCAGGAGAGCTGCTCTCCAGCCAGGCAGAACCCAGCCTGTGATATTTGTTTTTAGGGGTTCTCCGTTCCCAGCTGCCATACTTTGAATTTGTCTTTTTTCTTTTTTTAATTTCTACTGTCAGGTGTCCCTGAAGCCACCTCTTCTCCAGGCAGAACAAGATTACTTCCCTCAGCCTCTCCTCACAGGGCAAGTGTTCCAGCCTTTGACCATCTTGGTGACCCTCTGCTGAACTTGCTTCCGTTTATTTGGTCCCTGCATTTGCCTGTATTGAATTCCATAAGGTTTCTATCAGCCCATTTCTTGCTTCAGCACTGTTCAAGCTACAGTTCCTAAACTCCATATAGGCATGAAATATGAAAAAGGAGTTACATACAATTTTTCTTTATCACAAAACATTGTTCTGTGAGGTGACTGTAGCAATTTGTACACAACCAAAGCTGGTATGATGAGATGAGACAGTAGACAAGGAAATAGTTCATAAAAAGATCAGAATTTCCGCAAAACACAGAGAACAACTCTAATATGTGGCTTTAAAACTGTAGTTTTTATTACATAAAAATCTTGCTTTGTACTGATGGGCATGCGTTAAAATTTTGTCTCTGTATTATGCATACACAGTTGTATGAACTCATGTTTTTGATTATCACTGCCTTTTTTCTACCATACTTCAAAAGCAAATCATTTTCTTAAGTATAAATTATAATGAATTTTGTAATTTACTGCTACAGTGAACATGCAGAAAGTATTAATTTAACTTTGAATTTTAGAAGCACAGTGTTTTCCTTTAAGTAGTAGCTTCCTGAACAAAAATATTTTCTTTTTTGTTGAGGCTGTTTTCTTCAATCTCAAGCATGCTTTTTGTAGTTTTTGCTTAATTGCAGGTCATGGCCTTAAAATTATTAATGCTATTTTATATAATTGTGTATTAAAAATCCTGCATTTCTCATGGCACCTCATAAATACCTCATTTCTTGCTCAACTTCTGTATGTAATATACCAAACAGTTTTCTTTTTGAAATACAAGATAAACAGTATTGCAGGGGAAGAGATCTGAAGTTTTCTTTACTAGGCAAGGTCCTTGCTAATGAACATGGTAGTTCAGCATAACACAATATGTATAAAACTATTATTTCATTAAAATTAGACAATAACTCTAAGTATATGTTAATTTTTATTTTTTTTTTAATTCTTTGGCAATCTAAATTCCCATTTACTTTTTAATAGGGTTTTTCATTCCTAAATGTGAAGATGCTTTAGAAAGCATCTACTATAAACTACACTGGAAAATCAGTGTATTCATTCTGTAGTATTTTGTTGTTTAATTTTTTTTTTCTTAAGTTATAACAAGACTTGTGTGGAAGACAGAAGTAATGTGCTATGCACTTTATGAAAGCAGAATGAAAGACTGGTCCTGACCAGAAGCCTATGACAAAGCTTGGTGTGCTAAAACCAATTTTACATAGGGAAGACTGAGGTCAAAGTTCTAGTCCACGGCCTTAGCAGCAAGATTTTCTTGGCATATTCACAATTCTTACTGGAAATGCTAGAATTTGAAAGGAAAAATTTAATACATGTGAAGAAATTCACATATAGTGAGAAATTATTGAATAGACTTACTAATCGAGATTAATCTGCTTAAGAAATTCAGAAATTTTCTTGACAAACAGATTTTTTACAATAATTTGTGAAATCAAATGGTATTCTGTTCCTTACTGAATAGCTTAGATAACAAGAGCAGTGGGAATTTAAATATACACATTTTGTAGTTCACAGCTGGATCTTGCTCAGGCTACTTGTGAGAATTCACATGAGAGAAATTGGTTCCCCAGATAGAAATGAATAGTAAATACAGAATTATTTCAAAGCACTCAACATTAATTACTTCTAAAAATCTAAATACATATTCACAGTAATAAATTTAATTATTTGCCCAGGACTTTCCTCCCTAAGACCTTTCACACAAATAATTCTAACAAATGTGTCTGTGTTTTGACAGAAGGAAGAAATTGGTGCTTTTCTGCCAGGGTTGATGTGAGCATGTCGTGTGTTTCCATCTTATACAACTCTTGGAGATATAATCTTGATTGAGGAATCTTTCATTTTGAGGCATCCACAGAGAAATAACTTAACTGCAGCTTTTGCAGGTGTTTAGAACATAGCCTGATAGGCAAACCCCAGACTTTATTTCCAGTGCTGGTGTGATTGAAAAAAATGGAAATAAAACCATACCTCTAATCAAAACTCATTTGGTCTGTAGTCATTTAGCAGTAATAAACATGAGAACACCACTTCTAAAGTCACTTTTCAGTGCAGAGACAAACGTAGTAACTTTTTGCACCACAAGAAGCTGGTTAGGGCACTGGTGCAGAAGTGCCTTGCATTGAGACATACGAGTACACAGACGGTTTTAGATTCAGTACTGATGCTGCAATAGCAAGAAAAGAGGCAGAGGAACTGAAGAATGGCGAAACTCATGAGAAGATTTTCAGCTATAGTCTCTTGCCTAGGTTCCACCTTTACACAACAACGGGTCAAAAGATGAACCTACACTCAGGATTGGGATGAGAGTCAGACTTAGGGTTAACTTTGGAATTAAGAGAAAGCCTAGATCTCCATTTGGAATGGTGCTGAAAAGAAGCTGCCAAAGTCAAGGGTAGACTGCTGAGAGAATTTGGCTGTGAGAGCGTTTTCATGCATACTGTTGTGGGAGGAGGAGATGTAGAGTGAGGAGACACTTGCTTAAAGCTCAGCCTTCACTTGGGTTAGGGTTATGAGGGAGAGAAAGTGAAAGCCTGTTTCTTCTTCACCTCCCCCCCTTTTTTTTTTCATTTTTATAGTTAAATTCATAATGTATTCCCACAATTTCTCTTGGTCATTTTGCATTTTGAATATTAATTAATATGCACAATGTTTAGAAGAATTAGATATGGTTGAATAAGAGTAAATTCTAAAACTAGCAATTGGATTGTAAACTGGCAATGCTGCTATGCAAGAAAATGTTTGGAAAGGAAAACTAATTTAAATGAAGGGAAAAAATAATTTCTGATTTAATACAATGCAAATTCTATACCCTCTTATTTCATTATTTTCCTCTCTCATTTATTTTTAGAATAATTCTTATCTTACTTTTATTTTATTTTACAACTAGGTATTTAAGGGTAGCAAGCTGAGACAACAGAATAACAACATTCAGATTTTATGCTGCAATAATCCTGAGATGTGTCTGAGTTATTCAGAACTCAGCATATAAAGGCTACCTTTTTTCACTGTAGAGAAATTATAGAAGGCTCACACATTTGTACTAAACACTGCAATAGTCTGAGAGGAATCTTACACAGTTCAGGAAGGACATATGCAAAGTTCTGCAGCTGGGAAGGAAGAACGTCCAGGAGACTGTAATTATGTCCCTTTATTTGGCACTCAGCATAGAAACCTATGAGGAGGTCTTCAAGAAGATGCAGCTGGGCTCTGAACAAGGTATACTGGCCTACACACAACGTGTTCTATCTGACAAGTAATATTTCTGAGATTTCAGTTTGGATAGAAGAAGAGAAAGAAAATACATCCTTCATAGACAATGGCTGGGAATTTTCACCATTGAAGGCGTAATGCGAGACACATGCCTGAAATATGAGTATGAATATTCTGACAGCAGATCAATTGGGGACACTAGTAAGCATGTCCTCTAGCATCTAGTATGTGTGTTGAATGCTACTTCCCAGTAAATCTAGAAGTTGTAATTTGTGCTTGGTGGTAAAATTCCCTCAAGAGTTTCAAAAAAGCCTAGAAATGACACTGAGATAAATTACAGATGCTAAAGTAAGAGTAATTATAATTTTAGCATATTTATGCAGAGGGCTAATGATCTTACTTCACCTAACATTATACTGAATTTATCACTAATGCAGAAACAACACTATAATTTTTTGTTATAAAGCAATTGTCCACATAAAGAAGGTCCTATGCAATATGCTATCCAAGATGTGTGTCAACAGGAATCAAAATCTTTATTAATAGGCTACAGGAAAACAAAAAGCAGGGCTTTGAACTGATTGATATGAATTCTTACCTGCTGAGGACTAATGCAAAGATCTGATGCAGATATAGATGTGTATGGCCTACAGTCTGAGAAATGAAAATGGTTTCCTTCTTCAACAGAATCACTGCTCACAACACCACCATTCCAAATGAGAACATTTTGATCAAAAATTTCAAAACGTTTTCTAGCTTTCACTCTTTTAACGGGTGAAGTTTCTGAAAAACTCATTTGCATCAAAGTCTACAGGGCGTCAGTGTTATAGCACCTGGATAAAATGATGACAGGATTCCAAGATTTTGTGATGGTGTCTTAGAAAGGAGATGGGGAAGGAGGAGTAGGCTGAAGTATTCTCAAGAATTAGAAAGTATAGCCATAGACTAGGATTTTAAAAGCCTGTCTTGCAGAATTTATAGACCACCATTAGGATTTAAATCTGTCAGTCTGTCCTTGAAAAGTTATTTGACTGGAATTATGGGTGGTGGATCTGTGTGTAGGATTAACAATTTTCAGCTCTCCAGCAGAGCTGTCTCACTGCTGAGGTATTTGATGCTGAGGACTGATGACAGCAGACCATTATTTACTCCTCGAAAATTTCTGGAGCGTATGCTAAGAAGGAAGTAAGGTAGAGAAACAGAATAGTTTGCAGGAAAGCAAGGCTGTAGTGAGGATTCTTTCCTGGGATTGTCTTGGAATACTCCTAATGGTCTTAACACAGACACGGGATGTTCTGCAGAGTGCAGTACCTCAAATTTTGGGAACAAAATGGGTTCTTCCCATCAAGAAGAGCAGTGCTGCATCTGAAATGAGGCTTGAAATTTGAAGGTGAAAGTATCTCAAAGCAGGAGCTGTGGATCTTGCTGTGATTTCAGAGTCGTGGTTACTTTGAAGGGTAACCACGAAGTCTCTGCATGGCGTTGTCTGATGCTGGACACCTCTCTTATTCTTGCTGGAATGAGGATTGAAGGGATCCCCAGTAGTAAAAAAAAGTAATAAAAATGGTGGTCAACATGAATATTAGTGTTGAAGAAGTGGCAGGAGACAGTAAAGAGTTTTAGTCAGTAGATTAGAATAGGAGGTCTACACTGCTTGGCTTCTTTCTGTGACAAAAGCTGATGCTAATAAAGAAGTTAGGATAGCTGAAGAAAAAACCTACATACCCTCAGAGGCAATAATTCCTATCAAAACTTTAACAGACAGAGCCTCAAGATTGGAACTTGCAAGCAGTCACAGGATGGTAGTACATAACGCTCATTAAAAAATGAAATTATTTCAGAGGCAATCTCTGACGTTGCTAGTCTTTCTGATAATTGCAGGAAGAATTTTCTGACAACACCCTCCTGCAGCCAAGACAGCACATCGTGTCAGTACTAAAACAAGAGTCTGGAGAACTGCTCTTTTAACAAAGAGGAGCTCAGGATTTATGAGGAGAAAAAAGATACAGGAAACGGTAAGAATGGCTTGAAACCAAAAGTAATCTCAGATAGATTTGTCTTCTGTACTGATTTGGGAGCTGCACATAGAAAATGTATTGTACTACTATTTTCAACAAGCAGATTTAAAGAGAAGCTCATTAATTTGGTGAGTAAAATTTCCTGCTGCACGTTTCCTCTGAACAGATAACTCAGACTGGCTCTTGTCCCTTCATTCCTAGTGTACTGGTTTTGGCTCCTATAGAGTTGATTTTCTTCACAGTAGCTTGTATGGTGATATGTTTTGGATCTGTGATGAAAACAGTGTTGGTAAAGCAACCATGTTCTAGTTATTGCTGAGCAGTGCTTACACAGGCTAGGGGTGCACAAGTCAAGAGGGGACTCAGCTGGGACAGCTGACCCTAACTGTCCAAGCTATAAGCCATACCCAGCAATAAAAGCTGGAGGAAATATAGGGAAGGGGGGAACTTCAAAGTTATGGTGTCTATCTTCCCGAGTAACTGTAGTGAGCGATGAAGCCCTGTTTTCCTGGAAATGTCTGATCACCTGGCTGCTTACTCTTGTCACTACTGATATCACATACAGAGCTGCACAAAGTGGTATGGCAGAGGTGCCACTAGAGCTGCCATATTTTTCTCTTCATATTCCAGATGTTACAGCTCTGTGTTGATCTGAGAGCAGCTCCAGGGGCCATGACTGGATCTGTCACAGTTAATCATGAAGAGGAAGAGAAGACACAGTTGATTTCAAGGAAATACATTATGTTGAAAATGAGCAGAAAGAAAAGGAAAAAAGATCCAAGTAGTCTCCAAGATCTGAGGGGACAGGTCACAAGGAAAATAGATGTTTTAATTTTCAGGTATAAAAATGATAATCCCTAAGTTGTCCTTTTCATTGACCCCTGTTGCCTTGATTTCTAGGAAATCAACCTAGTTTTCAGGAATAATCAGTGATGTCATTCCGACTTTGGAGATCCCATAAGTGTCACCGTTAGCTTCCCAGAACTCTGTAACATCTAACTTCTGCAAACAGGCTTCCAGCCGACAGACTTAATATTCTGATCTACAACTAGGTCACAAGCCACAGCTGCAAAGGCAAAGTCTTCCCTAGAAACATGAAGATTCGCAAGTGTCTTGCAATAAGCATAAAATGTAGAGCAAAGGCAGATTCAAATAAAAGCACTAGAAGTAAAATCAAATGTATTTCCTTCCTCCCCAGGACACCATGAATGCATGTGTTCAGATGCAACTTAAACATCAAATAAAAAAGAAGTTAATATTGACAAAAAGTGTCAGTGTTACCAATGATAGAAAGGGCATGCATCCATAAGCCCCAAATCTTGAGCTAGCTGGTAGTGTTTGGGTGACCAAAGACATGATCAGGCATGGAGGGCAAGAAAGCCTAACTGCAAAAGGGGTTGAACTGGCTGGAAGCAGAAATGCCAGAGACACAGTGATTCCCTGTACAAGAGTGAAGTTTCCCTTGCTGATGAGACAAGAAATAGCCACAGCATTGTCTTGTACAAATCCGGGAATGCCAGTGCTCAGGGGCCACCGTTGGGCAGCAGAGCTGTAATGGGGGATGAACCCAATGCTGGGCTAAGGCATTCCATCCCAACGCTCATGGGATTGGTGCCGGTGTGTGTATATAAGGAATCAGCTCCTGATGCATCTTTGCAGACTCCCTGTAGAACCTCTTAGGGTGGTAAGACTCTGTCCAACGCATTGTTCATTAAATGATTTTTTAAAACTATATTTATGCACAAATGTGTGTTTAATTTACCCCAAGGAGTACAATAAAAATTCCCCAACATATTACTCAAATTAGGTTGCTACTATGGGAGATTATTTTCAGATTCTAAATCTATTTGAAGCTAGTTTGCTCTGATGTAGCATCTGAAGCTACATAAAGTATTTTTTAAAACTCAGATTACTCTTCCCTTCTCCAGACCAACAAACTTACTTTCACCCATAGCTGAATTGCTGCATACATAAAAGTGACAGCAAAATGGGAGCCAGATTTCTGTGATACAGAACACTTATTCTCTATAAAAACTATAGAGTAAATACTGATGGGCAGTTTTCAGTTATTATTATCTTATTTTAAATTATGTTCTAATACCACATGCCATACTTCCTGGATGTGTGACAAATGCTGTTTCTGTGTGATTTGTTTACAACGTTGGAAGCTTGCCATTGATATGCTCCATTCCCCGAGGAAGAGTTAAAGTTGAAACATGAGTGCTGTGT
>NW_010191469.1:38983-43175 GCF_000695765.1 Mesitornis unicolor
ATATACTGGGTAAACTACTGTGCAAACCTGCTGTTAAATGAAATTAATATTAAATAAACATTGGTGTTTATCTATATTATCGTGCTAAAAATATCACCCTTTGGTCTTTTCCATTCTATTAAAATTGGGCTATCACTTCTATTCATATTACCCTAAAGGAACTTGCAGAGCTAAAAGCTGGATGAATGGATTCTCTCTGCTATACTAGAACAGCTAGGCACATTTCTAAAGGTCTATTAGGTGTAGGAGCAGGCATTCACCTTTTCTTCTTTTCTCCAATTTTGTTTATATTGACTGGCCTAGGATATTGTAAACTCAAGATGTTTTTCCCCCCAGAATGTCAATCACTTGTTTTTAAACAGTTCTTTCTTTTCCCTTAAGTTCTAGCTCTCCCGTGTTTTACTGCTGTGAGAGTCTCACTGGTAAAAGTACCTTAAAAGAACTCTGTGATTTTTTTGTCTTTATTTTATTAGGAGCGTTAAATTATAAGATTTAGCACTGAGACACCAATACTTACTCACCTAGATGGCTTACTGGCTTGATAACTCAGTAGTACTGCTGGCTCTCCCAGTGACCTATTCTGTGACCTGAATTCTCTTTATGCCTTATTTTCCTTACCTGCAGAAGGACCAAAGCCCCCTATACCGTCCATTAGAACTCTCTGAAATCTACAAGTAAAAAAAAATGTTGTGATTTGACTTATTAATAAACATTTATTATACTTATTAACAAATAGGAGCTTTATGAGTACTGCATAAGCTCACAGTACCAAAAGACAGTTTTACTGCCATAGACTGTAGGTTTGAACAGGTACATACAAACAAATTATTAAGAAAGACAACCGTGAGCATTCACAGTATATGAATTAAAATCTCTCAATTACTTGGTCTCTAAAGCAATTCTTTTAAGAATTAACTCGGAGTACTAGCAACAGATATCAACAGTAACATATAAATAACAAATAGAGAAGCTTCCTTAATGACTGTTTTGACTAGTTTTTAGACTTGAAGAATGATGTATGTTGATCCTCTATGATGATCATTATTTTAATAAGAATGAATACAAGCCTGAAAGGAAAAGATGCAATTATTCATCAGAAGATATGCATAACAGTAGATGCACACAGATAACAGTTAACAAAATCCAATTTAGCACCAATAGTGGCTCTAAGCTGGATATTTTAAATTTGCAGCGCATCTGCATCCGCACCTTTTGTTGTTCTTTAAAGCCTTCCTAGACTCATTCCTTAATATCAGAAAAATAACATTACATCTTAATCAAAGTACAAATATCACATCAGTTAACTTCTATTACGTTCTAACTTTTTTCCTTGGTTCTCATTTTTTGCATTATCTTTAATATACCAACTTCCCACTAATGATAAATGTTTACACTGCATTTTTTTAACAGAAGAATAGGAGATCAAAGTTTTTATTCCTTCTCTGGAACTCTTCTTCCTTTCATTAATCCTTTTTGCCTATTTTTCTTTACTTACTTTTTTCTAGTTTTTGCGTGATCAATACCTGCACCCTCAGAACGGGTGCAATTAGAAGCAGAATTTTCCTAATGTACTGGCATATCTACAGTGTCTGTAAGTAAGTTGAGGCTTAGTTTTCAGATATTTGAAGGAAATCTTCTATGGAATACCATCAACAACAATTGTGAGACTACTGTCTCATGCTGAACATCAGTTTCATGAGGCATCCTTTGAAGTCAGTAAAAAACTCTATCTTTGAAGGATCATGACTTTTGGTTACTGCTGGCTGCCTGAGTTTTCCACTTGATTTTTAATTTCCTTCCTCTAGGTGTGAACAACACAGAAGAAAGAAAAACATTAAGACATTTTCTGCCATGTGAGACCAGTTCTCAGACCTGTGACTTATGCAGATGAGGACAGGAATCTAAAAGCAAATGTAGAATGAAGTAAACATTTTAAATGCATACATTATGAGAAGAGAGGATGTCTGCCCTTAAGTGATACTGCCATTTAATGTAGCTTTAGACTAATAGCCTGTTATTTATGCAATTTATAGCTACAGTTAACCCCTTTTATTTCTCTTTCTCGAAAGGGTTGAAAATACTGGGGAAAAAAAAAGCTATTCCACAGCTTGTGAAGTTACAGCAAGAAGATGTATCTATTATCATGGAAGCAGATAGGGTGAGTTTCATAACACTCAGCTGTTTCAGTACAATAACAGTTAATTTCACTTAAAATATCTTTCTTTCTCATCTTTTTCGCTTCCACTGTACTGCTATTCTTACAGCACCAGAAATCAGAACAGTGAATGGAATGCAAAGCTCTTTATGCCCCAGCAACATTCTCTGGCTGACCTCAAAAGATTAACTATGAGAAACAGTAAACATCAGGTCACACCTGAGAGAAGATGTCCTCAAGTTGCGCCAAGGATTGCGCCTCAAGTTGGGATGGTTAGACTGGATATTAGGAAAAAATTTCTTTACTGAAAGAGTGGTCAAACATTGGAACAGGTTGTCGAGGGAAGTGGCGGAGTCACCATCCCTGGAGGTGTTAAAAAAAAATTTGTAGATGTAGCACTTCAGAATATGGTTTAATGGGCATGGTGGTGTCTGGTTGACAGTTTGACTTGATGATCTTAGAGGTCTATTCCAACCTTAATGATTCTAAGATTCTATGATGCCATCATATTTACTAATGAGAAACCAGAGGTTTCTAATATGGTAAGGAAAACAATTTTATGTTCTTAAGTATACAGCGAAGTTTGGTATTTGCTTCAGCATGACATTTCACTACATTCCACAACTGCAAGCATCTGATAAACTGAAGTGAGTTCAGCAGAGGGCCATCAAGATGGTCAAGGGCTGGAGCACTTGTCCCGTGAGAGGAGGCTGAGGGAAGTGGGCTTGTTCTGCCTGGAGAAGAGTTGACTTCAGTCTAACAGCACCCAACACCAGGCCCTCCAATTTGGAGGGATGGTGTACCACATGGTAGAAACAAGGAGAGGAAGGGAGATGAAAACATGTTTGGCTGAAGCTGAGCCTGGGGAAGGGGGAGGAAAAGTAGTTCTCTGAGAGATGAATTGTTTGTATTTTCTTTTTTTTTCTCAATATATGAATCAGTAATTTTGTGTCAAATGCCAATAAATTAAGTAAAATTCCACAAGTCAAGCTGGCTTTGCCCATGCAGCATAAAAATACATTCTCTTAATGCCAAGGTGCATGCATATTTCTCTACAGGAGTAAAATTATCCCATGCCAACACTGTACAGGACTACACAAACTGATAATGACTTTTCAGATGCTAAAAACAGTGTGCTTGACTGCATATGCATTAACTAGACAGTACTAATATTGTCATTAATATTATTATTTCCTCTGAAGTACCAAAGGTAGATATTTTTCTGAAGTGTATGGTTAACATGCTTGGAAGCTGCATCCACTAATAAAGGATTATCAATAGGAAAAAAATCGCATACTTCTAAAAACTTTACGATTAACTCTAAGGTGGATGCAGGAAAATTAAAATAGAGTCAACAGCTAGAAAACTAGAGAGCAGCTTTGAGCACCACATAGTGCAGAAAACATAGCAATCTCTCCTGGAATACAGAGGGTCTGTTTCACCAGGATGACAGTGTCACATCAGCTAATCATGAAAACCACCAGATATCATCAGTTTGCTTACAAGCATAATTCTAAATGTGGCAAAGAAAAAAATAAACAAGTTAGAAAACTGCTATAACTAAATCTTTTCAAAATATGACATAAAGCTTCCACGTTTACCTCTGAAATTTAAACAAGAGTGAAAACGAAGAGTAAATAAGTCCTACTCTCTGTCACTTTTAGATCCATTCCTCAGAATGTCACCTAGATTTCAGCGTTCTATCTACAGTTCAATTAAAAGATTCAAAAGAAATAAAAATGTATTTTGCCTTTTTATTACACCTTTGTAGAACAGGAATAATAGTAAACTTGGAGTTCAAAATTTCCAGTGTAGTGTGGTGGTCTTTCACAGCATCATTTAGCTTCTAGTTATGGCTGTCAGTGTAAACAGCTCTTAATATGCCTGCAAATTCCTAAAAATGACAAATCAGTGACATCTAACTGCAAAACAATTAGCTTTACAATTTAGATCAAGTAAATATGATATAGCTGTACTATACAATATGTTCCTAGGTGGACAAGTACACGCACATGTATGAAAACAAAGAGAGGGAAA
>NW_010191469.1:43206-97000 GCF_000695765.1 Mesitornis unicolor
CACACTGTGTTATTCTGACACGATGCTGTCAAGAATGAATTAAATGAACCCATGCATGTTTATTAGCTGTTCTCCAGTTTTTATTTTGATGCATTTTTCCTCAGTAAGTAAACTACCTCTCTTAGAGCTTCTGAATTCAATGTTAAAAAAAAGAGAAGAAATATTTTCTAGACAACTACCAGACATATTCTTTAACAGACACTCTTTAATCTATGTCTTTGTTTAAAAACAGTACTATAAAATTATTATTAACACAAGTATTGGTAATCTACATTCCATTAGTCCATTAAACTTGATAAACTATCAATAGTTCAACTGTCATCAGCACTTTTTTGACTGCTTTATGGTACAGATAGATTGAGTAGGCTGAGCTTTAATTCCAGTTTTATAATAATGCCCCTGGTAAACGTGATCTGGCTTTCAAATCACTGCAGCAATGCAGCTGAAAAAATTAAAACATATTTTACTGTGAAGGAACATAAACAAATCATTTTCATTTCACACTAGTAGCATTCATTTTATTTTTTATATGGGTACTCTTTCTGTATCTTTAAATATTTTACTGAGTATTTGACTGCTAGAAAACAGGAACGAGTAGTAAGTTAGGTCAGAAATTAATGTCTATGTCTGAACTTTCATAATTGACAGTCTAAGGACTGCATGCATGCTGATGACAAACCCATCTTTGTATACTGTTTATGAACAGAGCTCTAAGCATCTTTTATCTTTTGTTTCTATGGTTCTGAAAATTAAAACCATTAAATATTCCCCTGAGAAAGCTCATACATTTGCCAGTGCAGAAATACACTATTCTTTCTGTTTTGGGGGATGGAAAAGGGTTAGAATAATTCAGGAGAAAATAAACCCAGGTGAGTAATGGCAGGTTGATTTACATGATAAATTACTAAGTCTTGTCAGCTAATATAAGTGTTAACTCAAATAAAACCCCAAAGTAGTAGGTATAGGAAAGAGATTTTCAAAATGAGCAGAACTGTAATGAAAAAATGTCTATGGGGTTTTATTAAAAATGTATTGCAGAGGATCACAGTCTTAACGTTGAACAGAAAACATGATAGCTGATGAAGTAACAGCTATTATTTGTTATTATGAGCACTATAACAGCAGCACTCAAAGATTCCACCCCGCTGATCAAGCATACACAGTGGAGAGAGTCTCAAATCTCCCAAGTTTAAGCTATATACCAAAAACAAGCAAAAGGGAAAAAGGAAGGAGATATGACTCTTATTTTAATGATGGAGAACTGAGGCATGGAACAGTTCAGTCCAGAGTTAATGCTTACGAGTCAAATAACCTATCTCTAAAATTTTAACACCGCTGTAAACAATTAGAAATGAATATTTCAAGACATTCCAGTGAATAACTCCACATGATCAGGACAAATGTACTTATTTGCATTTTCAAAAGGCTTAGATTTCACCTGTGTTCCTGTATCCAGCGTCTCCTATTTCCTGCAGCTAAGTCTTTTATTAAAACATCTAAAAATAACCAAAACAATAAACAGAAAAAAACCCCACATTCTTCTGTCTTGAATTTTAATTAAGACATTGCAGAGAAAATCTCCCTTCAAAAATAACACAGGAACTGTTAAGTGGGTGGTGACAGAAGGCTAATTTAAGGAAAAACAATAATGTGAGACAACTACGTAAATATAGTTCCCATAAAATGCCTCTTCTCTATTTTATCATTTAAGAACTGAATCTTACCAAAAAATAATTATTCTGTGCAGAAAGAAGTTTTATTAGAAGATCAGAAGCATATGTTCTTTTTCTTTTCCTCGCTACTTTTCAGCACAATTTTATTAAATACTTCATAAATTCAGATTAGAAATTGAGCAGTTCATTGGAGGCACTTAAGGCCAATTATTATTACTAATCTAAACCACTCAATTATCACTGAAATTAAAACTTAAGAAGTAATTACAAAGTACACCACCAAGTTCCAGTGAAAGAAATCATATTACCAGTTTCTTCACTGTACCTTATATTTTCATCATTACCACTCACATGCAAGGTCTTCTTCATATTCACACAGGCCCAATAATAGCTCTTTTACTTTGAAAGTTAAGTTCTGGATTGCAGTGTATTCTTACTGCTCTTGGTTCCAGCACTCTTCCTCCTCACTAGGTGGTAAAAAGCTCAACTCTAATGGCAATGAAGCTCTAGCTCTCCTCTCTTAATTGATTTTTAGCCTACTTGATCTCAATCTATACAAAGAAAACAATCAAACAAAAAACCAACCTCCATTAACAGCAACATAAAAAAAATCACCAAACAATCTGAACAGATATCTGCTGGCAAATCCACATCGTTGTCAGAGCATGCGTGTGTGCCTCCTCAGCTCCCTGCTGGATAAGATAGCAATCAAATTACTTTTATTTCTCTTTTCTTCCTATGAGGCCCTTCTTCATGAATAAGATGGCAGTGCTCTCAAAGGTATGATTTTGCTGCAGTATCTTTGTACAGTTTAAAAGAAAGCAGCCTGTGTGTCTCAGAGGCTTCCTAAAGAGCTTACACCTGCGGAGAAAAGAGGAGAGTCCTGCAGACATAGAGGGTGTGAGCCACACAGTCTGTGTTCAGACACAGTGTGTTACAATGGACTTGACACAACTTTGTAAAAGAAATTTGGAAGAGTGTGAAGAAACTCTTCAGAAAGTTTGTGGATCAGTCTTATGAGCTGAAAACTCTTCCATCTTTTTATGAAGGGTATAGTGATCATCTTTACAAAGAATAAAAAGGGAATACTGTACCCAGAAGCACAAGGGTTGGTCCTAGAGAACTTGAAGAGTGCAAGGTTCAAATATTGTGAGGAAGTAGATAATGAGGAGGACAGTATGTTTTGAAAGCCTGGGGTTTGAACATCTGGAGATTCAACTCATGTCAAGACCAAGACAGAGAAGGCCACTAGATGAACCTTTCCTAAGTTGAAAGAGAGTCCTCATTCCTTAAGCTCCAGGACATAACAAAGATGACTGAGACTGAGGAAAAGTTTTCTAACTTCTACTGCTCTACAGAACAGACTAGAAATAGCAATCATCCTCCCAGACCTCCAGAAAGTTTTTTATTCCAAGGATTTTACATATTAATACCTGAGCAAAGAAAGTGAATAAAAGGCCTGCTTCCTGTATTGTTAGGAAGGGAAAAACACAGGAGAAAACTCAGATCTCTTTTAGTATTAGTTTTAAATCATATAACTCAATTGAAAACAATGGAATCATGGCACTGTAAAACCAGAGTTATGCAGCAGGCAGTTACTCAAGATCAAAGATCAAAGTCTGGCAGCACAATGGTCAAAGGATAAGTAACTCAACAAAACACTCAGCTTGAGAGGAATTATGCCAATTTACCTGAGCAGAAGGACAGCCTTCTGTGTTTGGAGGTAAAGTCCTATGCCACACTAGATACAACAGTGAATATTTTTGTTTCTACTGTAGAAGCCCCTTTGTTCTAGTTTACATTATTGCTTGTGAAACTCACCATATCCCAAGGTGTTTTCCAACCTTGGGACCTGCAGTCTGCTAAAGAAAGTTTTACTTTCCCCTTAAAAAAATACCAAAGCAAAACTTTTTTTTTCTTTTTTTTAGAGATTTAATGATGGATGAGATCAAAGTACTAAAATGTGAATAAAATATTCTATTACCTTGGCAGATTCTACATCACGTTTTAATCAGTGCAACTCAATTCAAGCATACATTTAAGCTCTGTTGAATTGCATGGCCCACTGCTTCTGTACTTAGCTCTAGACTCACATACTACGTAGGAATGCAGTGAGCATTTCAGAAAGTAATTTATGTAGGATGACTGTAAGTCAATATAAAGAAAATAAGATGTTTCTGATAGGAAACCTGAAAGACTAACAGATCCCAGCATCATATCAGTGATTCTTTGTGTACTTCCTCCGTTACCAAAGTTCAACTGTTTAGGCCAATTCCCTTCTCCTCTAGCCATCTTACAGGTGTCTGCTTCATTTTGTATCTGCCTTTCTTCACAAAGACTGTGAAAAGGCAGTTTCCATCACAAAATTTTATGAAAATATTGACTAAAACTCCTTTGTTGGTACATACACCACCAGTTGGCTTTAGGAGGTTCTTTCTCATAGCATGTTTATGGAAAGGAATTAAAAAAAAACTGTAAATTTTTATAGTGAGGATCACACAGTTTGCTTCTCAATCTCTCAGAAAGTACTGAAAATAAAACCACGTTTTTTAAGACAGAAGTGTCACAGCAATGCTACAAAACAACTTTCACCTTGATATTATTCCTGGGAAAAAGGGAGACATTTCAACAAGCTTCTGGGCTGAATGTTTTTCTACTACATAATTGCAACCTGTAGCTTCCATCTCCTTCTATTACAATTTGCCACATCTAGCTGTATCTATACAAACCTCTTCTGGCAAGACTTGCACCAACAACCACAGTACTGTCTGCAGGTGCAAAAACTTTTAATGCTCTGGAAATCTAGACAATAAATTCGAATAGCTTTTATTGACATTTGGGGGAAAAAACGGTGTGTATTCAACCAGTGTTTCTCCCTCCTCCTCCCTCCCACTCTCCTGGCAACCCTTCATTTTCAGGGTGCTGAAATGGAACATAAGATTAGTTGCAAGCAATTTGTTTTCCCATTTCTTCATGGAATTCTCTAACTGCAATGGCTACTGTAAATAACTAATTAAAACTTAAATTGTATCCTCTAAGGACACAGTCACATTAAAATGGAATAGAAAAGAATGCCTTGTTGCAAATCCTTTGTTTACAGTGCAGCTAATCATCCCACAGAGCTGGGATAGGAAGGGTCTACATATTCCCCTGGTGTGAGAAAACAAGTCCAAGAGAAAAGGTGGCCGATTCCTATGAGTTCTTGCTGACAGCAGTATTTTGGCTTGAAGGCAATGGAACCAACTTTGAAGAATACTACATCACCATGTGCAACACTGTAAAACTGCAGACAGATGCAAGACAACTTGTAAATTACCTTAACTCTATGATAAGAAGAGGTCTGATTGTGAGCCTGACATAAATCTTCAGAGGCATTAACAGACTTGGTACTTTTTTTTTGCTATCTGAGTCAGAGATCCATTTCTAGATGACCCTGATCTTGAGAAAATGTCCTTGAGGATGGGTATAAGATCTATCATTACAATCCTAGAAGTCAAATTTCCTGAGACTTTCTCTTCATGTGCATTCTGCGGGCCTGGATGCTTAAATGACTGGCAGATGCGTTTCACAAGGGAGGAAGAATTCTACATCTGCCGATTAAAAATATTTCTTAAGAACATAAGAAAGTCATTGTATAGAATCAAGGGTCTATTTAGTCTAATATTCTTTCTCATAGGACCAGATGCTACGGGTGCATAAATAATCTTAGTTCTGGCATTTGGTATCTCTGCAAACATAGTCTATTCCCTTATGTGTGAGTTGCAATTATCTTTCATTACATGATCACAACTGTTTTTCGCAAAGAACTCCAGCCTTAGTTATTGCTCAGAGTGAATGCTGGTCAATTAAGCACCCGGCAGGTATTATATTGTTTAATCCTTGTTGTTCTTTATAAGGCATGTTAACATGTTGGAATATTTATTGCATGCTGTTCAACCCTTAGTTTAAAGACAGAATGATTAATGCTGGATGAACTTTTCTATGTCTCTCATCCTGGTATTATTTCAGCACTTTGAAAAAAGTAATGGATTAATGTGCAATGTACTCCTATAAGATACTGAATTATTATCTTAGCACTGAAAGGTAAATAACCTAGTTTGGACAGTACTTCTGAAAAACAGATCTCAAATTTCATGAACAAAACTGATGTACACACCATTAGTCATCCCTCCTGTCATCTAGTCTGACTTAATTTGCAGAATGCAGATGGCTCTATTGAATGGACAAAACCAAAAAGCAGCTGAGTAGGGCAACTTCTCAAATTGACTTCTGAGATGATCCTCCTTCTCTTCTGTCCTCTTTGATCTACTATAAAACTTACAATATTTACAACAATAGAGCTTGGACTAGATCAAATACCTCCTAGTACAGAGCCCTGATTCATCCATCTAAGCAGGTTCACCCTGTTCAACAAAAAATCATAAAACCCATGGAAAACCAGTATGTAAATGTTTGATATAACAATAAAACATCTTGGATACACTCTGAGGAGGAGATTTCATAAATGTGTATCAAAGTATACTGTTATCAACTAATATAAATATTCACCAGTCATAAAATATATATAATTAATATAAATATGTCACCAGTGAGGGTGACAGAGCACTGGCCCAGGCTGCCCAGAGAGGTTGTGGAGTCTCCTTCTCTGCAGACATTCAAAACCCGCCTGGACGCCTTCCTGTGTAACCTCATCTGGGTGATCCTGCTCTGGCAGGGGATTGGACTGGATGAGCTTTTGAGGTCCCTTCCAATCCCTAACGTTCTGTGATTCTGTGATAAATTAACTACTCTTGTCAACAATATACAAGTACACAATCCTGTACAATAAAAGTAAATTTATATTTTGATACTGAATTCTACAGGAGCAGAACTAAGCCCTACATATCTGTTTAATGGAGATGGGCTGCTAAACCAAATATTTCATTCCAGAATTCTAAATTCAATGGGCAAATTGTTATGGTTGGAAAAGACCATTAAGATCATTAAGTCCAACCATTATCTAACTCTACAATGCCCACTTCTAAAGCATGTTCCTGAGCACCATATCTAGATGGCTTTTAAATACATCCAATGATGGTAATTCCATGACTTCCCTGGGCAGCCTGTTCCAATCTTTGTTAACCCTTAAAAGTTAAGTAAAGGTGAAGTATTAGTATCTATCTCTGCTTGTTTACAGACATACTTTCTCATGCTTATATTGCACTTCTTTCTAGAAACACAAACAATTATTTAACTTGTAGTTTTAAAAAGATTCTATGACTGCCTTCACTGAGATAGCTCCAGTTGAACTTAAATAAAACAGTGACCCAGAACTTTGAGGAATGAAATTCGTAAATGTTAATAGAGCAGTCCTGCTCAGGAGCTGGCTCACTGGTGAGAACAAAGATCACAGATGTATATTTAAAAAAACCCAAAACATTAAAAAGAAAGTTTTGGCATAGATCTGATGTTAGGACAAATGAAGATCTTCCCTAATGACAGCTAGTTTTCTGTGAGATTTCATGCAATCAACTGGCATCATGGATAGAGTGAATAAACCACATTATTTCCATAAGCAACAATGTCAATCCTAGGTGACAGATAGTGCTGTTTCTTTAGCATATAGCAATATAATCTTATACAGATTAAAAACTTGTTATAAATTCTGATGCCTCTAGATTATGCCAGTGAAATGTGTAAAAACATAGCTTTAAGGCCCAAACATAAATATATTTAAAGCTTTCTGTAACACTTTACCTAGGGAGTTCTATTAATATGCTCAGTATTTTGTAAGACATGAAAACACATTTATTACATTTAAAAAACCACAGTCCTTCTGAATCTAGCATATTTGTCTTTTTAAAGTCTGTTGATTTGCTATGGTTATCCAGATGGTTTTGTAATTAATTACAAAGATTAAAAAAAAGAAATCTCTAGATAAGCATAGTTTTTCTTCCTTCTTTTTCCCCTTTTTGTTCCCCCCCCCCGCTTTTTTCTCCCAATGAAAGGTTATTTTAAACAAAAGTCATCTGTTTGAATACAAAGTTCTTAAGCACAAAACAGACGTATCTGACACATTCTCCTGCTGTGTTTTCAGATTTTGAACTACTGTAGTAGAAATCAATCTTCTGACAAGTGGATCTCTCACCTTTGCTCTCTCATATACGTTTTCTATCAGCTAGCTAATGTATAGTTTAAAAAAAACCCCTCAATGTAACTAATGGCCCAGCTGCCACTGTCTTTGACCATTATTTCAGGAATGGACCAATGGCATTTAGTATTTGAAAATATGAGAGAAACTTCTCGACAACTCTGATTTTGAAAGCATTTTATCTATTATCAGAAAACAACCTCTGTTCTCCAAGACAAATTCTAGCAAATAAATGTCTGCCAGTGATGGCAAAAAAGCAGTTTCACAGCACATTTCACCTGATATCAGATGTCCAGTTATACCCCGAATAATATTTTATTTCTATGACTCAGCATTCAGAGTTAAAAGCTCCTCAGTTTTCTTTGTTTTTGCAAATGAAGATTTCTTTTTATGAAGAGCCCCTTCATATTTCAGACTACCCTCTACTTCTATCCCCTATTCCAGTGCTATTACATGAGAGAAAAAAGACACTCAAGTGTAAAAAAAATACAATTAAAAATTCATTTCAAGTCCTACACAGTTTATCGTCTGCTATCCTTATTCCCTTCTCCTGTTCATTACTGTCCAAGGACATGATAATACTGAATCCAGTAAAGTTTTTTTTCCAGTTCAACTTACCTTTCTCCCAAGAAAGTTCATGTAATAGCTCCTATCCCCAATTGATGCGATAAACTACAGCATAGCCCCCACAGCTGACCCTGCTTTGAGTAGGGGGTTGGTCTGGAGCCCACTTGAGGTCCTTTCTAACCTGAGGTATCTCATGATTCTGTATATACACTTAGATCTGACTGCATGCAGTTCCAGAATACTCACTATACACGCAAGACATGATAACCAACTGGAGTGAGCAGAAGTCAGATAAAAACATAACTAGAAAGGAAATAAGAAAAAGTTACCCTATGTCAAAACTGCTCCTTACACTACTCAGTTCAGTTGAAAAAATTCAGCTGCCCATCGTAGACTGTCTCTAGTGCTGTCTCTAGTGTGTATTGCAGGGTTTTGTTTGTTTTAACAAAAGTCTAAACCCAATAATGGTTTTGGAACTGATCACCCAACATAGTTTGTAAAGAGAAGTTCTAGCATGCATACACCATTCAGAAGCACCTTGATATACAGACATTTAATAATCTCTCTTTTGATATTTGACATAGATTATGAGTAAAACTCAGAAGTCTTACGATCTCAGCCTCTAAGACAGTGAATACTACCCTATCAAGCTCAATGCAAAGAACATAAATAAGCTCTCAATTATAAGCCATGCCTGTAGCTACATGGAGATCACCAAGATATTCACAGAGCTCACACTTCAGCATCATCAGTATCTTCACAGGATGAATAGAAATTGTGTCTGACCTTTGCTACAGGAAAACATCTGGTCATAGCTCTCCCGCTCCTTTCATATCACTTTAAAAGGACTGGCAATAATCTAATAAACTCAAGATAGGATGATATTAAAAAGATGATAAATGTCTCCTAGATAAGGAGGACGCAAATTCCAACTTCAATTTGAAGGTTGGTTGCTCAGTTACACAATTTGTTCTAAAGTTTTATTTCTACAGTAAGTCAGACCGATGCCTGTGTTTGTATAGTGCTAAACCAGCAGTTTCACAGAGGCAGAATGGGGTTTCCCTGCATCCTCTGTTCAGTTCAGTCTTTTTGATGCATTTGATGCTCTCACAGTATCTGTACTGCCCAGTTGTCACACTCCTCTTTGAGTCACAGCGCTAACACCACCACAGTTATGTTTTATTGTAGTTATTTGTTGTAGTTCCAATATGACAGCTAGCATGTAGTTACAACAACTCCAATTTCCCAAAAATACTTAAAAATATGGAAATTTTTAGCAGCATCCTTTACTTACAGCTCCATGTCAGTTATACAACAAGAACAACAACAAAAAAATGCATTAATTATTGTTAATGAAAACAAGAGACTGTTTCATTATCACATCAATGTTAATGACAAGGTGCTGCATCTCTGTAGATGACAGATAATTGCTCTTGATGGAATATACGCTATTCTGATAATTTGGTGTCTTTGCAATGTAAAAAATACAGCTTTATTTGATATCACACTCACCTATGCACGCATGCTACGATACATGATCTCTAAGAGAAAAGGTGCTTTATGTCATTAAGAAATATTAAGAAAAAACAATTTGTCAGAATAGTTCAACAGACTATTTTGCTAAAATCTGATCACTATCAGTGATACTTACATACCAAAACTTGTTATACTGGTGTAAGAAAAAACCCTACAACATATCCTGAAGAACACTCTGCTTATATGATTTGCCTACAGGTTGCTCACGAATTTAGCTGCTAGTAAAAGCACTGGAAAATTTTGACACTGAAATGAGAATGTGTTTATTTCTTCTAGCTATTATTAAGTATATATTTAATATATAAATTGAAGAACTCATAATTTTCTAATGTCTAATTGTTACAACTCTGCAGAGTAGCATGAGCCACTGAATAATAAATTCAGAATAATAAATTATCCATGTGGGATGTTTTTTTCTGGAAGTCTGGAAGTTTAGTTTTGGCTAAATTTTATCTTGTTCCCTTCCAGCTGACGGAGAGAAAGACTGATTTCTGGTGGTAAAGCTGCTGGTCTGCTTACGGTGGTCTTAACATCTATTGTTTTCTATTCACACACAATGCGTTTCAACACATACAGCACCGTCTTGCTTCAAACTGATCATGTCTTTATCGATCCAAGCGTTAAATTACTTGCACCTGGCCAGATGGTTGCACAGTAACTCAGCGCTGTGATAAATTTAAAATGTTTTGTGTGTGTAAGCATATATGCATTCTACATGGAGAGCAGATGGTGATTAATAGGAAACACTAGGCAATAAGGATATATCATACACACTAATTCTGTTCCACAAAAACATCGTCTCGTTCAGTGCACAGGTAAAAATATAACTTCCAACCCTACTCCTTCACCCAACCACCTCACCGATGGTCAAACTCAAGATACACTGCCCAAGCACCACTAACTTAAGTCCTAAAAAAATAAAACGTGCTGCTGGTAAGCATTCACAAAAATGCTTGAAATTCAACATTTTCTCAACAAAGATTCTGTTTCACTAGATTAGCAGGTTCTGAAATAAATGCAATATTCCCATAAAATATCGTTGACAACACCTTGCCCAGGCCTAGTTTTGGATCCCTGCAATGATGCACTTGGATATAGAAAAGGACTGTTCAAAAGATAATTCAGTAGGAGAGTGAAACAGCACTGCTTTCTCCCCTGGCAATCTCCATCTCCATTACTCTGTCAGGTGTTGTCTTGCAGGCATACACAACCTCTGCATCATCTCTGCACTTGATGTGAAAGCAGCTCCTTGTAAGAAGACTATAAAGCTTGTTTTACAAGCAAATACCAGAATGCATTAAGCAGCACAAAACCTACTAATTTAATTCTCATCCCCTTCTCCATTTCTCAAGGATCAGATTAATTCAGCACGCGTCCCTGATGTAATCGCCACAAGCTCAATGTGAAAATCCCAATTCTTCCAGAACCTAAGAATTGCATGGCAGCTAGACCTGGTACACTGGGCTTTAATATTTTTTGTGTTTTTCCTAGCAGAAAGGAGATTGCCCTTTTTCTGTTATTTCCTAGCTATAAATGCATGATTCATGAGAATTATGGTAACACTTTTTATAAAACAAAACAAATTGCATAGTATTGGTAGTTAGTATTTTGGTATTGGTAAATAGTATTTTGCTAGTCACCCATGGTATGTTAAGCACGCAAACAGCTCACAGAATGATATTTCTGTGCATTTAACTTGAAAAGGCATTCTTCTTCAATCTGAAGAATCCTTCATTTCTTAGCATTATGTCCTATACCTCCCTTCATTTTGTTTTCCTCCTCCTTTAAGAAAGAAAGAAATTAGGAGACATGCGCTGTTCACATAAAGATGGATTCCTGCTTAAATCTGATGTTTGGTTCATGAGGCTCAGATAACCAAGCTCTTTATTTTGCAAGTCATACACTGACTTTGAGGTATTTTCCTCAAATTTAAAACAAGCAAAGAAACAAGAAATCAATTTCAGATGAATTCCAGTATGGCAAGTGAGATTAGTTTATTGTCTAAGAGTACAAATCATAATCACATTCATAATTAAGACTCATCCATAAAACCTCCATGAAGGGACACAAGAAAGAAAATTTACCCATAGCCAAATACTGATGCCCTTAATATCATCTTCTCTTACAGCTTCTGGTAGAAGTTATGCTGCATATAGACAGGCTGCAGATTATGAGGACGATTCATTCCTGGTAACTAATGTAGATGCCCAGTTGACAGCAAGTAGATACACTGCGCTAGGGTCCCTCTATACTCAACAATCACGGGCACCTGTGGGGAGAGGGTCATCTCTCCTGCTTGAACTATCTGTATGCATTTGAAGATGTACTGAATTATCCAACAGATATGTCCGTCTCCCTTGCTAACTGCAAGGAATTCCAAATTGACTACCTGAAACTTGGACTGTAACTTTCACAAGGTGAATGTTAAGCTATTATGCCACAGGTAAGACCACAGTGAGGCAGTAAAAGGGCTTTGTTTTCTGTTGTCTTCCCCTCTGACAGTAATAAGCCTAGAAACTGAGAAAAAAATGTGGCACAAAAGAGGAAGAGGAGACAGCTGAGAAGGAAGCTTTCCAGACCGGTTTGGACCATGCTATTTTCTAAAATACCATAACATACAATTTAATTTCAAATATATTAAACCTGTGGCATAGAAGAAAAAGAAATGGCTAGAGACATAACAGGGGAATACCTGTAAAAATGCAAAAAAAGAATGGGGTGTCAAAGCCAGGAAATGTATCGTGCAGAGCAGGAAGGAAAAATTGCCTTTAGGGTAGTTTGTTCTGACTAGAGAAAGTAAAGAGAAGCCCAGAAGAGATCAAAGAGAAAAAAATATTAAATCTCGGTGAGAGAAACCACAAAGATCTAGAAGAGAAAGGGTAGAGTCAGGCAGTACTCAGTGAGATCTTAACACTTTATATGGAACAAAGGAGAGACTTCAGAAATGAATGCTTCTGAGCAAGAGGGCAGATAACAGAGCAGGTCAGCATAAATGATGACGAATGGAGAATACAGGGACACAGGATAGAAAGTGAAAAGGAATAACTCAAAATGAGGGCTCAAACAAGAAGAGGCAATTCTGGATGCAGCAGGAGGACAGTGCAATGAGCTGGAAAGCTCTTGCTAGTGCCAATCCTGCAAGACGCTGTCAATTTAATCTCAAGAAAATATGAGACAATTGTGAGCTCTTTGGACAAGCATTTTTAATACGCTTGTTCTCACTAAGAAGCAAGACAGAGTCTGCACTCAAAGAACAGTTTCAGTACATTTATCAAAATGCAAACTAGGATAACAATGTCTTAAATATAAACATACAGGTTCTCCAGATTCACAGATGACCTTGCATTCCTGAAGCATGCCTCAGTTTTTTCAGCTATATTTGTTGATCTAGTACAAGATACCACCTGCTCACATGAATTTAAATTTTAAGGATAGCTTGAAAATTTTAAACTTTAAAAAAGTAATCAAAGGGCTAGCAGATAATGGTTTTTTACGTTACTTCCTACTACAACTGAGTATTTATTGCTGAGATCTGGAACACTCTAGCACAATGATAACTTGCAAAGTAATGGTACACATGTAATTTGTTGCCTCTCGACATGTTTCAATTTTCAAATTTTGGGTGATACCTTGAAATTTTTTATAGCTTTGATATGTGATCTAAATCTTACGCTATTTTTACTATCTTATGTTCACAACCACTACTACACCAAATCACCCCTCTTCAAATTTGGTCCAGTTCTTAATTTTTAGAATGATTATCTATTATGCAATTATTTACTATGATTGTGTATTTTATTAGAATCACATTCCACCAACCACCACTGTTATCGCTCTATTAGCTCTTTTTAGCAATGCTTAAACAAGCACTGACACCTCTTTCAGGATTCAGTCTTAATGAAGACCCCTGTCTAATAGTATTCTTGTAAAATAATCTGGTATAGCAATTTATAAGATTACAGAACACAATTTTTACAAATTATGTACATTTTTTCTTCTCTCCAAGACTTTTGCAGCCTTCTGCATTAGAATGGTTTCAAAAAATAATAAACAAAAGCAGACATCAGATTGTAAGATATACATATATTTTTGCATTAGTTATCGAGCAAATTATTAAGTACAATCCAGTAAAAGAGCAAATTATAGCTGTAATTTAAGCTGTAAATAACTGTTAATTGCCAGTATGACCTTCCTATATTAATTTTTCTAAAAAAAAAATGGTTTTTTTGCTGAGATATTTAAGTAAAGAAACACATGCTGAAAGAATAATGAACTGAATAGGAAAACTACAAATCATTAAATCAGGTTAATTTAGGAATTTTTGTAAAACATCCTTGGAAGTGAGGCATTTTTTTTGCTATTCAACTGCTGAGAGCAAGAGGTAATCATGATTTACTATAGGAGGGTGCCAATATCATTGATTTCCATGCACTGTACCTCCATTCAGTAACAATGTGAGCTGGTACCTTGTAGTTTTATCAAAGCTTCATTTTGAAGATCCTGTAGGTACACACCGTAGGAGACAGCCCTGTCCCAAGCCCTTTACAGCCTAAGCCTGAAATTAATATTAAGAAAAGTATACGAAGTAAATTCTACAATGTCATAGACCAGATCATTGCCAAAACAAAACATAAGCAAGGCACTTTTAAAATATTCCATTACCATCACTGTAACATCTATTCATAGTGCTGCACTAAAGGAGTGTGGAATTGGCTTCCCTTGAAGTCAGTGGCAAGCCCACCACTGCATGCAGTGTATTTCAAGCCGATGCATTTATCATTTTGTCTTGGAATCTGTGTGATTGTAGACTTTTCCCTGATCTGTCATCATTAAATGAAAAGATCCAAATATCACTGTTGTTACAGACTAAGGTAATTCCTTCAAAGCAAATGGGATTTTTTTTCTTCCAAAACACATCTTTCTTGACCTTTTGTTATTTCTTGATGAGTCCCTGTTAAAACTACATGTATTACAGTTCAATGGAAGAAGCGGCTCAACCCATAACTCGTATAGCCAAGACCATAAGGTCCTGCTGTACGTTACAACCTCTTTCTAGCTGTTTCCTCATGGCAAGCATCACTATACAAAAAAATAATTGTTCTTATAACACAGCTCATCTACATGATTTGCAAAAATCAGTGAGCTAAGTTCCTTATAGCTTTGTTACAGAAAAAAAGAAATTAAATTATTACATGCGTATACATTTTGTCCCATTCCTTTGCCCAATCTATCAATGTCTTGCCTCTCTTGTTCATTTTCCTTTGCTCAACCCAACCATCAAGAACTCGATGTACCACAGCAGAACATTTACTTGCACAATTCCTGGAAAATACATTTGATCTGAATTATGATCTGGCAGGGGTGCTGCTGTCTGTGTCAGCTGTTGAAGAACTAACACCAAAGCTAAAATTATGTATGTCTTTGCAGTATTAGACCAATAAGAAATAATATGCAAGTGCAATCCAGAATATAGAATATCAGAGCAAATGTACAACATGAAGCTAACAGTCATAGCTTGAAGCAAGTTAGGAACAGAAGCATCTGTCAAAAGCGATATAAAGTAAGATTCAGATGGCAATAGAGGAAATAAATCAACAGAATGCTAAAAAGGAAATTAAGCAAAGAAGCCACCAAAAGATCTTTGCAAGAGACTATTTAGAAAGCATGAGTCAGATGGAAGTTGTTGGAAGTAGAAATCACTGTAATAGAAGCGGAAACATTCAACTTCTTTCTCCTTTGAATTCCAATTTATATCACTCTCCATAACTGGCCTTATTTTAACTTCATGGTAATTGAAAAGTTGATGATTAGCCTCAAAAGACCACAAGAACCTTTGTCTTAAAAAAAAATGTTCGTTGTAGCATATTTAGTCCTCAGCAGCAGAGGCTGCACAAAAGGTCAGGTGAAGATGGTAGCAGCATGGGGAAAAACTGGAAAAACAGCTGTGCAAAGAAATACTTGTTCTTGGATGCTCTTATAGAGGAGAAGGTTGAAAACTCAATGAAGAAATACAGTGACAAACAGGTTACAAAGAACAAACAACGCAGTAGCAATTTTCATTGTTAGGCTGCAGAAGAGGAGTAGTGTAAATCAAATGTTCTGCAAGGAGGACAAAGACAGAGACAAAGGCTGCAAGGGACAATTTCTCTAATGCTAAGGGTAGGGAAATATTGTAATAAGGCTAGTATTTTGGTGAAAACTTCAGAGATTACAAACGCAATCCTTTTGAAAAGTCAGCTCTGAAGAGAGGAAGAGTGAGTGCTACTACAGTTATTTAATGGATCTGGTTAGGGTCAGTTTGAGACAGTGACCCAGCACAACAATTCCCATAACAATGCTGGTGATACTGCTTCAGTCAGAGAATGTTCTCTAAGAAAATTATCATTCATTCTCAGTCCAAAGAAAGAGAAAATTAAAGTCTCCTTCCTGTTATATCCCCATATTTGCATTTTTGTAGCAGCACCATACTGCATGCTTATGTACAATTTAACACTCCCAAGATCCTGCTTCTGTAATATAGTTTCTTAGTCAGCATTCCCACATTTTATGTTTTTCATTGTTGGTTTTTACACTGAGTGAGATCCTCTTTGTATTCATCTTGATTACATTTTCCTCTGCTAACATCTGCCTCTCTGTTAACTGCTCTAATTCCTACAGCCTTTTCTGTCCAACTTTGCAAATGTTAGCAAAACCTCCAAAATTAATATTTGTCAGCAAATATGATTGGTCCAATCTTCATTCTTTTCTTTATTTGCTTTATTTTCTCATGACAATCTTCTTGCCAAATTTTTTAACTGATGCACACATTGCTTCAGTATCTCATCAAAATAATGTAACTCATTAAATTTGTATTTATAAGACTTCCTATTTTCACTGAATATGTTAGATGAAAACATATAAGTAGGAGTGCACAAAAGCAGACTTTATAGAGTTATATCAAAATCAGCACTCAAACACTGAGGGAAGTAAATGTCACATAGCACTTCCTTAAATATATTTTTATTTTCAGTTTATTGGTAATTTATGAGATCTCTCCCTTTTTCCCACCTTGAAATTGGAGAGCCTTATTTACCACTCGTTTTATGATCTGTTTGACTTCAGTTCTGCATGCATGCAACAGAGCATCAAATTGGACATGTGCCCTCTTCCATTCTTCCTTACCTCCTGATATTCTTAATGAGTCCCCAGAAGATGACTGCCAACAATTTTGAAACCTCTTTTGCCAGTTCCTTATGAATTTTGCTATCTGGTACTGTGCAAGGACACATGGAAATTACAAAAAGCAGTGAAGCAGCAAAGTCATACCTGCCAAGTGCAAGTCAGTGACTATCCAGGCTCACTCCCCCATTGCTACACATTTCAGAATGCAGTCAAAGGGAAGAAGAGAGATTAGTGAGCAAAAGGGCCTTCTGTTAGAGATAGGAGAAAATAAGGCAGGTTTTGTCTTTAATAAAACTTCAAAACTTTTACTTTTGGAGGTTTAGCCAATGTTTTGGAAAAGGTACTTACCTAAAGGACAAAGTCTCTTTTTCAAACTCTCTCCAAACATTGTCTTCATGCAGGCAATTTTTTGAAAAAACACTTCAAAAAAGCAAAAGATATTACAAAGACATCCACACCAGTCTGTAGGCTTCCTGAGGAAAGAGAAGTTGTATCTTCATGTGGGAAAGTGAATTATTAGCACTCAGGAAAGAAAGGAGTAACTTCTAAGTCTTACTATACTACCCTTTGATATGCTAAAAATTACTACATACAAGAGAAACAAAAGTTACAGTAAAAGAAAGCTATTGATTTTAAAGGTTTAATTTAAGCTTCAAAAAATTTTATTGCCTTGTATCTCCTTAATGAACTGTATTTTCCTCTTTTAACAAAGTGAATCATAAAAAGTGTGTGGTTGATGGATAGCTGTTGGATTCAGGACAAGAACCTATAAAACTGCAGCCTTGGCTATAGAAAGCAATTGGACATAAAATATCTCAATTCACTGTAGAAAGTAGTACAGTATAGCAATTATATTCTATTCTCTGGTGAATTAATACACATATGGATCAAAAGTTAAGAGGCTGTTCTTTACTGCTCCTGCAGATAGCCTGAGAGAATTTATGCCTGGTATTCAAGAATGTTAAACAGCCTCCCCAACCAATCACACCAAAAATATAGGCTAAAATGTGAAGATTTATTAATGTCTTTACTTCTACTTCCTTGCTGAGTATATACTTAAAGAACACAACTTGCACTATTTTGTGACAATTTTGTGACAATTAATCATAACTAGTGCTTTTTTCACAAGTCAATTCTTCCTACACTGAGAACAATTTTTAATTGTTAGGAAAGCTTTAGAAGTGTAAATTTAGATCTCCCACTTGCAGGAGCTTTTGTTTTCTTTCCTACAATTCTTTTTATTTGCTTAGTAGTTTTCCAATGATGTGAATCTGACTAGGACACAGTGTTCTATTTTAAATGCAGTTATAAAATCCCAACACCTTTCATACCAAAGAAGATTTGTACCCTTCATAAACTACTTTAACATTAGAGATCTGGAGCCCAAGTGTTGATGTTCACATGTGGTCCAAAAATTTAATGTTTACCACACATTTTGAATGTTGAGTTTGGGGACAAACTCAACAAATCAGTGTTCATAGAATGAAACTCTCAAAATTGTTCCTATTCAAATGAGATTATATGTAAGGTTGGGCAATATTACAGCATTTCTAGCACAGTAAGAATTTATGGTCTTGTCATGCTTACTGTTCTCATAATACGCACCTATCTAAATCAGAAGAAAACTGATTCACTTTCGGAACGCTACATAATAATGTTTCATTCTAATCTAACCATAAATACATTTTAGCAAAGCTGGACTAGCCAGACATGGTTTAATCCTTTTGGTTGCATTTTAACACTCCACTGATAACTGATCAACTGTCTCCCAGTCGGTACAGCGACGTGAGATCTTGGCAGCCATCTCGTTCTCATTAAATAATTGGAAGTCATTTTAGTAATCTGTAGCGAAAAGGTAGGCTTCTACAGGAGCATCCTGATACTAGGAGAGAACCTAATTCACACATCATTCCCAGGCCAATGATCTGCTGAATATAATCCTACAAGAAGTGATTACCTTCTGAAATTGCTAGGCCAGGAGAAAAAGGGAAAATGAGTCTGTACTGAATTGAAAAATTAGTAAATTAGTAGTCATTAAATTAGTCTGAAAAGAAACATGCAAACAAAAAGTAACCTAGCAGACCAGAAGAGGACAAAAAACCTTTGACAAACTACGACACATTAGTTCATATTAGGAAAAGCTACTAGTCATCATAGTCTCTTCTACACAAATTCATGGATTTTCTCTTGCAAAAGGTACTCAAAGACCCACTAAAACCAGGAAAATCTATTGCATTGCTCTCTCTATTGCAGAACATTAAATATTCTTGCTTAAGGACCAAATCTCACAAACCTTATTCACATTCTTTTTCCCATTGTCTCTGATAAGACTACTTACAAGTCCAAGGACTACTTTTAGGAGGAAAAACTAGAAAAATGCTTACAGACTGAAGAAATAATACATTACATTTCAGGAACAGGAGGCAGTCACATAACTACCTGCTTGATTATAATGCATATGAGTAAGAACATATAGGCTTATGTTAAGAGCATATGTAAAGCTGTGTATTCAGTCTTAACTTTCAGATTTCTCTTCTTAAGTAAAGTTGAATTAATGTGGCTGTATTTTTTCCAGTTAATTTAAATATAATGAAAAGTTCAGATCCAGGAAAAAAGTTAAGACAAACAGACAAAAAAGGTTGGGGCAGGTAAAAACAACTTGGGGTTTTTATCAATGTACAAAAATGAGTTCAGTTAGAGTGCAATCTGGGCTAACTCTTGTTTCAGTCAGATAATGTACTTGCTATTTTTTTAGATAGGCAGATAATTTCTTGCTATTCTCAGGTGTTGTTAGGCCCTTTGAAATTCACAGTGACCCTGAAGTTTTCTTGCCTTTCATTTCCTGAGTAAGAAGTTCTCTTATGCCCCTAAGTAGTAAATATTAAATGCTGCAAAATATCATTTTAATAAAAGACCTTGGTATTTAACTTGACTGTCTTAGCATTACTGAAGTGTTCATGATACCCACAGTCAAATGCATTCAGCACTGCTCACACTTGTAGCTGTGGGAAGGCACTGAGCCAATGGGTTTTGGAGATTTCTCATCTTATCCTAGACCACAACAGTACAGAAAAATTACACTGATGGAACTGATCAGAAAGGGATACTGCAGTGCTCATGGAAATAAGAAACAGAGCTTAAAATCAAAACTAAAGAAGGCCATACCAAAGACTTGGGAAGAATGGCTACTCCTATGCCACGGACACTATTGATTTGCTACATAAACAAGGCAGCACCTCCAGTAGGCTTCCTGAACTTCAGAGTGCTCTACCACATTCATACAAGCTTAAGTTGGGCTTCTAACATAAACATTACGAACAAGTCATTGAAGCAATTCTAAGAGTCAGAGCTTATGAATATGTATTAATCATCACATTCAGCGTCTTCCACTGCAGAATAATTCCCTTTGACGTATTCTTTATTACAACAGAGATTTAAAGAAATTCAGTCATTTTTTTTCTGAGATACTGTTCTGAAATGTCCTAAACCTATCACTATTGGACAGACTTTCCTGCTACTTAGCCAGAATTTCCTCTCTCTCAGCTGCATCTCATTAATAGATACAGTTATGGTTACACATATTCTGAAAAACTGTGTCATCTCCTGCAGTTAATAATTGACTTGAGTTGTAATGAGAAAAAGCAGACTTCAGGTTATCAATTAATAATATTTTGTTCACACATTTGAGTGCTGTAAGGATGTATACAAAACCCTTCAAAGAAAATTGTGACATTAAGTTTACAATTAGATTGAGCTTCTTTGTCATTTAACAAAGGCTGCGTCTGGACAAACTGATTCCCCCTACTATTTTTTAGTTCACATTCTAGTCAAAACTAATAGTTTCAGAGAGTAAATCACTTTATAAGTTGAAGTAGTGCAAGGGGAAAAACAAAGCATGACTTCATTAATAATTATCCAATTATTTTGAAAAAGAAAGAAAAGCCAAATTATGCAAGTTTGTGAAGCCTCATGAAGATGCAAAAGAATACATAGAGTCTTTGAGGGCCTTCAAATGCTACTCAAAAGCCTTATCCATTGTCCTTTGTAATCCTACTTAGTATCCTCCTCCTATCATCCCTAATGGAAATCCTTAATATGTAAAAAAAATCTCTCCCTGTTGAAGAAGCACTGGCCACCTCTTCTGAGATGTTGAATGACTCAGGACAGACAGCTGTGTCTGTGGGCCTAGGAAGCAGTTTATGAGGCCACTGTGAACAAATGAATACTAATGTCTGTGATTTAGACAGCCACTATCAAGCACAGTGACCGGTGCAGTGGATATATGTTAGGATGAATTAGCATGTAAGCCCACACAGATAATGAGGAGCTGCCATTCAGGGCCCGAGGCACTGGTTGCACATTTGTACAAGCTCTCACTACATCAGAGGAATGGCTTCAGGCAACTCAAGCATAGCAATATTTAACATCTCTTCTGGAGTCCTGTAGGTGTGTCTGAACATTGATCTATTGAGTTCCCATTTAGTTAATCCTTTCTCTTCCATGAATTGTGACAGATAAAATCTTCATTTTTTACAAGTACCTTCTCGCAGAAGCCGATAAAACAGAAACTCAAAAAGTTAGCAACATTCTACAATTGCTAGGATCTTGAGATTCCTATTAACATAAGTGGTACTTGTGTGTGAATCATCACATCTGAAATCCCTGTAATGTAATTTACAAACCTAAATACAATTGTTCCAAAACAATGCTTCCAGTTCTAGCCACTGCTTTTTAACTATTTTGCTATTAGCCTCCTGCTATAGTTAAGAACAGAAGAGAGCAGTGGCTCAGTCAGAGCTGGAAAGGTAAATCTTTAGCCGCTCATATTGTTGTTTGAAAGCTCGTCGTTTTCCTTTGTTTTTTTTTCCTTTTCAGACAAGAATGCAAAATGAAGACTATTAACTGGGACCAACCAGATCACTTGATTAGCTATTAACAAACACAACAGCAATGTATCCTTGAAAGCATACACTTCCATGATCGGGCTAGGGCATTTACCAAATTAAAAAGTATTTGAAGCACATTGAACTTTCAAAGCAGGTGAGGTATATGGCTTTTACAGAGTATCTAATGCAACTTTCATTTAATTTGTGCCAAAATTTTCCCATGGATAAGTTACACATTTTAACACAAAAATATAACTGATTTATCTTGCTTTTACAATAACGTTTACCCATTCACTGATAAATTGAATTTCACAGAAGTTTACAGTAGATAAACATAAAATAGTATCAATTGAAACAAGCCTTCAGATTTTCTCACACTTACAACTTGAGGTGCCTGTGCCCTACTAAGAAAGGCTTATGCCAACCCTTAGAGGAGGACTGAAATCAATATTTAGGTTAACTTTTTTTCTCTATAAATCAGTGAAAGTCTGCAACACCAATTACTTCTCTCTGGCATAAGCTTTCAGTGGGAGTTGTTACAGGTCACACCAAAACTGATTTCAGTCCTACACAGGAGTGTGAGGCTAAAACAGAAAAGAAGCAGAAAAGCACTCGTGCTCCCACACTGCAGATGACAGACACGCAGTATCACCAGGCAATCTGAAATAAAGTTAATGTCAACAGTCTGCTTTACTGGAATTACCATAACACTCTGTTCAGATGAAACTGTACCAAAATTCTCTCTACCCTCAGCTTCCATAGAATTAAGTTGGATACTCCATATCCCATGCATCTCCTTCCTCCAGAGCCAAAGCTCCTCTCCTGCTTTTCTCTGCAGTATTTCTCCTTTCCTGAGATCGTCTTGTCTCATTCACTGTATTTCTTTCTCTCCATTCTTTCTAAACAGGCCTGTAAAATACTGTTTCTGCTCAACTCTGAGTCCCGAAAATTAATCCAAGGAAAACTCAGAACAGTAAAACCAAAAGGAACTAAGAAATGCACAGTGAGCTGAGGTTCACATGCATCTTAGACTGTCCCAGGCAGAAAGCTATGAAAGGCCATAATGGAATCCCTATGTAATACCGGCCACTCTACAAGGCAACCACTTTGGAATTAATTACAATATAGTTCAAAATACTCAAGAGTTGAATGCATTTTAAAAAAAAAAGGTCTCTAGGATTCTGATTGCACTAGCAGCAATTTGTCCTAATGGAAGTGAGTTTATCCTCTCCAGTTCATCCATTATTGATCTCTGTCAGCATCAACTGGTTTGATCTATTAGGGTAGCTTCTATGTTCAATAAATGAAAATGCAACGGGAATGTCGACAGCTGAGCTCTGTCCTAGTTTGTACCTTTGTAACACAGGCTGGAGTGGGAGGGAAGCATTGGGGAACATTTCAGTGAGGAACTTCCTAGGGAACTAGGAAAGGGAGAATAATAATTGTCAGTCTTGAACAGAATAGGAAACTGTTTTGCTTTCCAGGGACTTCTGCTTTGCTAGGATGTATGACTACACTGAGATAAATTCCTTGAAGCATACGCCTGGGGCAAAGAGGTCTCTGTGGCAGAAGAAAAGAACAAATACAAGTGGAGAAGAAGAAAGAGCGAGCTCTCCAGAGGAGCGCACAGCGTGCACTCCAACATTCACGATCAGTTAATCCAAGAGAATGACAGTAGCGTTTGTAATACGTGGGTAAAATTTTAGTAACTATTAACAATTAATGTTTAAACTAAAACAACAATTGCCTAATAAACTTTAATTGAAATGTAACCATATAGAAGAGTGAAAGGGATTTTATTTCATGCTCTGTTAATGTCAAATATCATCTGTAATTCAAAATCAGTCACAGTCAAACTAAGGGTAAATATTTTTTATTCACTTTTGCCAAACTTGCTAGATGTCTCCATGACAGAAAGTTAATTAGAACAAAACAGTGCTAATGGGTGCTTTAATTTTAAAATAGAGTGAAAAAATCTGTTCCAACACTGGGCAATTCTCCCCCATATTTTAAGGTAGTTTCTTACTCATTTATAACTGCATTAAGCTTTCAGTGACCACTGAATTCTCTGTTAGGTGCCAGGAAATCACTTCAGATCTAGAGAAGTTACATTTATCCTTTGATGGTCTTCCCTCTATGGATAACATGTATCTGAACTATCTTTGCCTGTACATATTAAAGGCTATACACCTACCATATGGTTTTAGCCCTAGACTTGGGCCTGCTGAGCTCTTTGACCTATAGTCACTGTGTTCACTGCCCTCAGCTCAGAGATCACTGTTCCTCAGCTAGGACCATAGCTGGGATGAGGAAATCCTCCATCTTCAGGAAGTGAACTGTAGCTGATTGCTGCCAGCTACTGGCACCCCCCTAACCCGTTGCAATGCACTTGCTGTTCAAACTGCAGGACCTGAAAGCATCTCAAAATGCAAGTTAGGGATTGCTATAGCAGAAGGTAAGGATTTGACACTGTTAATAACAGAATTTATTACCCAAACCCAGATTATGATCCAAGCTTAAAATGCTGTGAAACCATAGTCCTCACACAACACTCATTTCCTCATTTGATTGATATCCTCTTCCTTCTCTCTCTGTTCCCATGTAATTCAATGACAGAAAGACACACAGCAGCTATTTTTTTCCAAATGCTGAATGAAGTAGTGGTTACACGAAATGAGAAAGTTAAGATGCAAAAGTTATTTCAGCATTCAACTGTTTGCAGCTCCTTAAAACAGCTTTATCAGTTTTGAATATTGATGAGGGCTGCCATCTGGCTGAGCACAAGAGTGGCTATCATATGTATAATGCACTGCATAATTAGGACGACAATGATAAATTGGTCCCTGACCACACAGAGTGAAATTTGGTGAAGCCAAGAAGTTACTGTGCCTAAATGAGCATCTATTTGCATTATAAAAATCAATTGCTTTCATTGTACCATATATCCAGGACCATCCACTGCTGGCATAAAGTGTTATCAGCCCCTTATGCTCATCCCTCCCAAGTCCTAAGCACTGACCAAGGACTGATCAGGTTAAAACAAATATATATATATGAAGTATATGATATACACAGACCTGTAAAGGTCCCACAAACAGACTTTTTTTCAGCACAATCAGGAATGGCTGCAAAGCAAGTGGAGCAGGAATTTCTTAGAGCAGGCAGGACACCTGGCCTGAAGCAGCTGCGAAGTATTACAGAGACAGAATATGAGAGAGTATAAGAAGAGGCCGTCCTCTTTCAACTTATGCTTTCCTGGTACTTTTTCTTGATGAGCGATTTCTTTCTCTTCTGGTTATTGACTGTGCAAATTACATCATTCAATCTGCACTATGTTTTAATATAATTCTTAAACTTGGCTCTTGAGAATACAGGGGAAAATGTTAACTGCTAAGAAGTAACACATAGCAATTCCATAGCCACATAATTTATTGGCAGAACAGGGATCTGAATTTGGCTCTCCCACAATGTTAATAAATGCCACCACACAACCAGCCTGTGAATTAGTTTGAGATAAGCTTATCCCAATTTTTCCTGCTGGAGCTGTTCCACTGTGTAAGCTGAATATTAATGAGAGCAAGAATTTGAACAATGGTTTGCAGACAGGCGAGCACCGAAAACACATCTTCTGAGTCCATCTCTTTCCTTACAGCTGAGAAACCTTTCATCTATATAACAGCTGTATTCTTACACAATGCTTAAGCTTTAATGAAAAAAAATTTCTGATAAAGCCAGTTAAACCATGATTCCTGACCACATCTGGCACACCACTTACATTTCTCTAAAGACCTGAAATATCCAGTAGCACTATTTTTGTAATGCCTAATGAAATTTCAGAGAGTTTGATTAAATGAGGCAGAAACTAGATACATGACTCTGATATAGCGTTTACAGACTACATTTCAGCAAGATCTCATATTCTAGTTTAATAAGGTAATTCATTTCCACTAAAAAAAATATTGTTAAAATACAGGGTTCTGAGGAGGAACTACAGAGGAGCTTATTTTTATTAGGGACTGCATGTATTATTTAGTAAAGGAACCAACTTAACATAACGGACAACTTAGGGAACTTTTCATGTAAGGGAAGTTAAAAATGGCTTAAAAATGATTATCTACTGAAGAACTATGATGAGCTTTTAGTTAAAATTGCTACATGAAAGTTGAAAATGTACAGATTGAAAACCACTGTTGCTGTGGTCAATGCAAATGGACTTAGCCCTTTGCACAGATTCTAACCTCCAGTTACCTCTCTGAATGTTTAGAAATACTTTACATGTCTAAACTATCTAATTTTATAATAGTATAATAATATCTTATTAATGCGTAATATCACCTTGATGGTATTTAATAATTATTGTATATACTTTTATGAGCTCTAAACATCTCTGCATGTTTAGAGTTAATTAGAGCTAATTAAACACCCTGGACAACAACTCTAAGTTTTCACAGATAAAACCAAATCCTGCTTGACAAAAAAGCAATTTTGTGTGATAAAATGCTAAGTCTATGTCTTTCCTAAAGACCAAATAACGAAAATATAAAGACTGAAAAACAAAAGACACCCATAAAACCCTCTAGAGGAGAGAAGGCAGAAAAAGTGATTTTCTTTTATCAGGGATTCAGTCTCTGCTTTTAAGAAATTTTACTACGAATCCTCTGATACAATTAAATTATTACTATCTAATACACTTTTTAAGGAACCCTTGAGGCTGTCTTTCCTTTGTCACCTTCAGCATGGAGCAAGCATAACTTTTTATGGAAGGACACGTGCATGCTGAGCTTGCTTTTTTGAGCAAGAGAAGAGTTTGACCATTTTCATTGCACTTTGGCTCTTCCACACAGAGACACTTCAATGCTGTAACACGTGAGGAAACCACATTTCAGTGCTGGAAGAGTATTGGAATAGGGATGGGCAATTACTGTATGAAATCAAGTAATCTTGTGGCGGCAACACAAAGCAGGAGTCCCTGGTTTTCTTCCCGTTTGCCACTGAAGGTATACAGAGGACATACTGATAAGTGTCTGGACAATTAATGTCTGGCTGACCTTAGTTACAGACAGTGGAGGCTTCTCTATGCCACCCTGCCATCAGATCTGCAACCATAAAGTAAACGTATCCTGTCTCTTTTGTACAATTTAGTCTGCAATTAGTTATGATGTGGTTCAATATCACATCTGCTTCCCCCACAATTCCCTTTCTCTGTTCATCTTGCTCACTCTTTTTCTCTATCCTTTGTTTATTTCTTTGAAGTTCACTCTGGCATTTTTCTCTGGTGGGAAAAAATAATTATCACATCTACAACAGTTTTTATGAGCAATTCTGCTTATTTAATCTTAACAGGCTTGCGGGGCTTCATAAAGTCTATCAGCTGTGGTAAGGTTCTTCAAAGGCAAAAAAGCGTTTAGAAATGGAAGCATCATTTGAATATATGTCCTACAATGTAATTAAAGATATTCTGAACTTAGAAAAGCAGCTAGGAGTCTGTGATCACAGCTATTTCAGAAAGCCTATGAAACATCACTGCTTGCAGAGTTCTTGGATTGAATGCTGTTTTGGTAAGTTGGATAGAAAAACATCTGAGATGAATCTCTGTGTCCAGGAACACACCTAACTCTTCTTCTAAATTTCTTGCACTAGCTCCAGCTAGATCCAACCCTAACCCCATCAGAGACCTGACTATGAACAAGTGCAAATCTTCAAAAGATAATCTAGGTTCAGTGCTCAGACCACTTTCATCAGTTTGTACAAAACAGTAAAAAAGAAAATTAATCAATCCAAACCTACAGCTCCTGTAAATCTGGCAGAAATTCACCAAAAAGCCTCTATAAATTTTATAATTTCCTTCAGGATGGGTTCACCAGATTATCTTCCTAACACAGTCAACACTGTCTGATAAAAGTTGCCAGTGCTACAGATTTTTCAGCAAGTTGACACTGTCAAAGCCAAAACGGGACACTAAATTTTAAGAATACATTTGTTTTATGAAGCTATCCATCCTATATGAACTAAGAATACGGGTGAGTTATAAGCATACTCTCCTTAATCATGTTATTTATTTTTGAGAACATGATGTGAGTATTTAGATTATTGTCCCTAGAAATCCTATCTTGTTTTCCCCTTGATGTTTATGCGTGCAGAAAAAATGAGGGAAACTTCCTAAATTTTAGGAAGCTAAATGATAGATAGAATTATTTTTCATTTAATGAAAAATAACAAACAACAAAAAAACCCAAACAAAACCACCACCTCTCCAGAAGCCTCTCCTTGACCTGTGACTTGAACCTGATCTATGGCTCAATCACAAGAGAGCCAAGAGACATATTAGGAAGACCAGCACAATAACTTAAGACATTATGGTAAATATTTTCTCTCAGAGTGATTATACTGGAAGTATCTTCCAATAAGCATAGGTGTTTTTTGTGAAGAATTGCATGCCACAGCAATTGTGGTGATTTTCTTTATTCCATATTCACAAAGCTGTTGTTGCTATGTCTGGTGGTTTAGGTTTTGTGGGGGACTTTTTTTTGTGGGGGTTGTTTATTCCCCCCACCCCATGGATATCACCTAGTACTTTCCTCCACATATTTTATATACATTCCAATAGAGAGGTCTTCCTGCCAATCATTCCTGAAAAGAATCTTTTCCTTCTTACATAACAACTTGGAAGACAAATGTCATTATTATCTTTTGCCTGATAGTTGGCATTTTGTCGTTTGGTCTTAAATGAAGGCTCTGGGCTAAGCCAGTTTCTCAGCTACCATACTTCGGACATTATGAGATTAGATTGTGAAGAGCAGGCACAAAATAATTCACTGGAACGTTTTCTCTTCCTTGTCTAAGTCAAATGATGCCAGTTGAAAAGCTACACTGCAGCATGGCTTGACATACCCTGTTTTTCCTTAATAGTATCAAGCTGTTTTCTCTGAGCCACAATAAAGCTTCCGCTAAAGATAGAATCTATTACTCGGTGTTGTATTGCACAGACTTTGCTTCTTTTCTGTTTGCTGATCTAAACTGAAACCACTGAAATTGCATTTTTTGGCACGGCCATCCATCAGCAGTGATGGAAGTTGGATTCTGAGGTGGTCTGTATCTGAAAAAATACTGAGAAGTAGCTCTCACTGTACGTTTCCTCCCTTTTTCTGTTTATGTGTTTGTTTGGTTGCAGTGTAATTGTGTGACCCATAAAATGAGCAAACTGCTGTTGCCATCAGGGTAAGCTTACCTTTGGATATTTAGGTCTTCTTACCACCTGATGCTCTATTGCAGCTTATTATGGATCCTCTGTGGTTTTAGATGTCTTGTCTACTTGTTTTGTTATTATTTGATGCAATTTTAAGGCTAGCTGTCTTAATCTCTCCTTTTGTTATGGTTTTTTTTTATTTAGTAGCTCTTGATCTAATGTTTGACAAGTTATGAATAAATGCTAGATAACCCTTGTTTTCCGTTTTTACCAGCTGTAAACTGTTGCTTTACTTCCCCGCCATATTTTCCCTAAAAATAACCTTAGTTGTAACTGCTTACAACCAGCATATCATCACCTGTCATGATAGTTTAAGTGATACGAAAATTAATGTCTGGTATAGTAGTATAGAAAGCACAAAAGCTTTTTTGTCCTTTAATCTTAAAACAGTTATGACTATGATTAACAGGCTAATTGTATGACTTGCATTAATGTTTTACTAAGCAAATGATTGGCTGTATCACCAGGTTAGTTCCTTCAGGATAAAAGAAAGAAAAAACCAGCACTGTCCCTGAAAAGGAAATGGATTATTGTGAGGTCTCTTTTCAAGAAGCAAATTTGTTCTTATTACTTCTATTTGTCTACTTTTTAAAAAAAAATTCTGTAGTAACCATAGCAAACATGATATAGGCAATGAGGAGGATGACTGTCACTTCCCCGTCGCCAAGAGATCCAGTATTCCCTCAGAGTCAATGGCTGTATTCCACACTAACATATGACACCTAATAGGTGCTGTCCTAAAGCACTAGCAAGCTGAACAAAATCGATTCATTTGACCCACTGCTTGGGACCTGAGTGGCAATGCAATTTACTGTACTTAGAGGAGCCAAGTTACAGAAAATGTGATGACAACTTCTTTTAGGTATCGTGCTTAACCAATACAAATTCCTCTACTTTGGCCAGTCACCAAATGACAATGCAACCACATCTTTTGGCACTCTGGTGCCAAAGTAATGTTCCCTGTAATCCTGACATCATGAGACCTGCACTAGCATACTGTAGAGATTTTAAAAGACATAAGTATATAAGGAAGAAGCAGTGATCAACAGCAGCTAATATTAGTATTTGTGAATGCTTGCTACTGACATTGAAACTAGACTCCTCCACAGGCCTTGGCAAGTATTTAGCTGCAAACACATAAGAAGCTCACTTATTCTATGATACTCTAACTGCAGAATTTGCCGTTTGCAGAATAAGCATTAAGTTCAACATGAATGCCCACGTGAGTGCATTTATGTTTTGATTGCACATGTGTATATTTATCAAAACACGAAATCTGAAATAGACACAAAATTTAGAGAGATTTACATGTCTTCCAATTAAGTGGAATGTTTGCAAACATTATGATACATAAATCACAGGTAAATTATTGTTACATTTTCCAGAACACAAATAAAGTACTCTACAGCAACTTAAATCCATATGGAGAGCTTCCCTTCTCACAATCTAAAATGGGTAGGCTTGGACAGGCTGGACAGTTGGGTGGGGAGAAACTTAATGACATTCAACAGGAGCAAGTGCCTCTTGCAAGTCCTGCATCTGGGGAAGAACAACCCCATGTATCAGTACAGGATGGGGGCTGCCCTGCTGGAGAGCAGCTTAGAAGAAAAGGACCTGAGAGTCCTGATTGACAGCAGGATGACCATGTGCCAGCAATGTGCCCTCACGGCCAAGAAGACCAATGGCATCCCGGGGTGCGTTAAGAAGAGTGTGGTCAGTAAGTCGAGGGAGGTTCTCCTTCCCCTCTGCTGTGCCCTGGTGAGGCCACACTTGGAATACTAGGTCCAATTCTGGGCTCCTCACTTCAAAAAGGACTAGGAACTACTGGAGAGTGTCCAGCACAGAGCCACTAAGATGATAAGGGGACTGGAGCATCTCCCATATGAGGAAAGGCCGAGAGAGCTGGGTCTGTTTAGTCTGGAGAAGAGGAGACTGAGGGGGAGTCTCATTAATGCTTACAAATACTTTAAGGGCAGGTATCAGGAGCATGGGACCTGACTCTTCTCAGTTGTGTCCAGCAACAGGACAAGGGACAATGGTCACAAACTAGAACACAGGAGGTTTCACTTAAACAAAAGGAAAAACAAAGGCTGATTTCTATTTCTATGGAAGGGAATGGATTTTTGTGAATGACTTCATTTGGGAAAGAACACCTCATTTGTTATGTCACAGACTGGTAGACTTGTGTTCTGTTCTGCTGTTCCTCTTCCTCTTTTTTTTCAATTACAAAGAAATAAATACAGAGTGGAAGTCAGACAATGTTATATCATGTTGTGTTTCAAAATCAATAAGCATTACACTTTAAACATTCATACTGCTTAGGCACATCCCGCAAGACTGGTTTCATAAAGAAATTGAGGATTTCATCAGTGCAGAAATGGTAATGCTTCCAAGACCCTTAATAGTCTCAAACTCCCATTTCACTCCAGTGATAGGCACAGTTCAAACTTTTCTCTGCCTTCTAGAAGATACCCTAGGCATACTGAAAACCAAATCAGAGCTACTGCAAGAAATCATATTCATCAACATGTTGGCTTGTTGAAATGCTGAGCCAGTCTAATAATCCACTCCTCTACAATGACTTTTCCAAGAGCCTGGTAGTGAGTGGAGATGAGATTTACTAGTTTGTGAGCAGGTGTTTTAACATATTAACAAACAATATAATCAGAGAGCTAAAAAAAACCCACAACACTTGAACCTTGGCAGGTTCATCCACCTCCATGGGTAGCTGTGTGAATACTGGAAGAAAGGTGGCAAAAAGCTAAGGGGGTTTCAGGGAACATAAGTCAGCAGAGATTGCAAATCTGAATACGCAAAAAAACAACAGAAGAGAATTGAACTCGGGAGGTAAAAGAGCAAAGATTATTTATGTATTATGTAAAGACCCTAAGTCTGCTCCAAACTGAAAACATAAAATAGAGTTCCTGGTGTGTGGACACAGTAGTTGGCTATCATTTCTTGAGAAGAAATGCTTATATCTGACAACGCATAAGCCCCACATACAGATGAAAGCTGCTAAGACCATTAGGCTTGTTTTAGCAACAAGAGTTTTTTTAGAGTGAAGAGCTGCAAACAGACATAGTTTTTGAAATATATATGCAACAGAGTTCTCTAGAATCTTCAGTGCATGAGGTTTCAAAGATTCCATCCCAAAGAAACTAAAGATTTTAGTGCTTCTATATTTTTCCAGTACTGTATTACGTATAATCATTTTCAGAAAAAAACAGTCCTCCAGCATGTGATGGAAGTGATGAAATCCCTGAATAGAAAAGCTGAACATATAAACATATGGAAAACACAATTAGTAAACAATCCACAAGATGAAGTTTGTTCTCATTAAGCATTTGCTGAATAACTCAGGAGAACAAAACTGTAAAATTCGAAGTCTGTTGTAAAACTGTTTGCAAACAAAATAAAAGTCTAAGCCAGTGTAGCAAGCGGTTTGCAATGAACTGTTTGTCTTCAGAATACATCTTGGGAAACCAACTTCCTGCTTTACCCTTTTTGAAAGTTATTTCAGAACAGTATTTGAAAGTAATATTTTTCTCCTTTCTGCCTGACAGAACTTGCTTTGTAAACACTTTGCTTTATATGCTGCTTATTAAGTGCACATTTGCCCTTCATCAGTGGCATAATATCTACACTTCTGATTTTGTAAAGCAGCTTCCACAGAGGAAAGAAAGTAAACACATGCTTAACTAACTCCCCCAAAATCAACCTAAGATTTAAAACTGAGCATTTGTGCAAACATTATCTCAAATAAAAACTGTCATAATCCTGTATATCCACATTATCAAGAACTGTGATCTAAAGGCTTCTCACTACATAAACACAATCTTCATATTCACTAACTCTTACTATAAAGACATTTTAGGAAAACAAGTAAGCAGTCAATTTTTTTCTATACAGGTTAACTTGGGGACCATCTTTGCTGTTTCAAACATTTTATATTTGCAAGAAGAGGCCAGGTAATGTGGGCTTGTTTTGTTTTGTTGTTTTTAGCAGAACTTAAAATGTCTTCCTGAAAAGTATTGCCTCGAGATTTTGCCCAAAGTGATCCTTGCATGCTCATTTACCTCTTCTGCTGGAAATATTCTATTTGCTACAATTTCTGTGGGAATGAATAAGTATATTCCTGCCAAAGTCACAGTTTTTTCTAATTCTGAGAGAAATCAACTTATTTCCAGGTAGATAATACACAGCGGTTCCTGAGGGCTTGTGCTGTGAGAAGGCAGCCTCCCTACTTGGTAGTGAATTCATCTACTGTACTGCAGTGCAGTTTCCTGAACTGACATCCCTACGAAGTCTGCTCTCACAGCTAATGAGATGAGATTATGCACCTCTGCATTTATTAACAGCACACAATTGCATTTCACATGCTGAATTTCCATCCCTAAATTTGATATCCAAGTGTTCCGTGACAAATCAACAGCATCTGACGTACGCAGTACGCAGTATCTTTTGTTACAATTTGTATTTATATAAAACAGTCCATTCCATTTGCTGCCCTGGCAGTAAAAGCACATACTCCCTATTAGAAGAACAGGGTCTACCACACTGACAGTATCTTGATGTCTTTTGCCTTATTCCCACAACACATCATCATTGCCGTGGCTTTTTGATTCCTTTACATCACATGCTGTAGAAAAGTAGGTTCTTATACCTCATTGTGTGGAAATCTATGCAAAAAGTATATTTGATAGGCAATATTCGCGCTCATTACTCAAATGGAGGCTTTTAAACAGAAAAGGTTATAGATGTATACAAACAGATGGGCATTTGTACTTCTAAGATGCCTACCTAAACACAGATAGGATCTGTTACAGAAGTAGGAGTGAGACATGTAACAAAAATAAGAATGGAAAACTGACTTAACAGAGTAATGATTTATTGTTTTAGTACTACAGTAACAAGAGCAATTAGTCTTCTAGAACAGGATGACCATCTGTCTGTTCTTAGGTTCACAGTTTGAAAGGCTACAGAAAAAAAAAAATCAGGTGAAAGGATAGGACAAAATACTGCCCTGAAAAATTTCTCAGGACACTGTGATAAATCCATGATTCACAGGGATATCTTCCATCTCCGTTAGAAAGACAAGTCACCCTAAATTATTCCTCTGTTGCTCTGAAGTATTTACATGATCCAGTATCTAGTAGTTCTAAACGATACTCATGAAAACAGGATGAGTACTTCAGATAACTTGCAAAGTTAATGTTTGGAAAAACAGTAACTAGTTTGACATTAAAATGACACAGGTCATATAGCAGGAAGGAACTCTATCAGCTAGGCCATCTCCTGGACTCATGGCACATTCAGCAGTTCCTCGTCATTACTGGTAGACATTGCCTTCACTGTTTAAAACTCTCGTATCATGGATTCTCTACTGTCTCCCTCAGTGAATCCATTCAAGGACTTCTGCACCCTCTCATAATAAAGTTTTAATTTTTATCTGTCCTGAATTTTTACTCATCAGATTTAAGTTCATGCTCCTTGACATAAGCACTACAGATATGTGGGAACAGTTGGTACCTTTTCAGCTAGAAACAATCATTTACATACGTAAAGATAGTTAAGTTCTCCTACGCTTTCCTCCAGCTTCTCACATCTTTCTTCTTCAGGCTAAAGAAACTCCACCAACAATCTTCGAAGAAATACAGAAAATGCAAAAATGCAGGGAAAGAAAACTATTTTTATGCTCTCCTCTGGATCCTCTTCTAAAGCTTTGCATCCATCCTGACTTTTTTTTCCTCAAAAAAAAAGGTGAGTTGGAAGCATTATTTTACTGTATGTATCTCATGTCATGCTACCACCATGTATATAATGCAGTACTGCAGTTGCTTTATTTTTTTTCATTTTTTTTCTCCACAAAAGCACAGTATTTTTTACTCTTCTTCAGGTTGGGAGCATCAAATAATCAAATAATGTAAAAAAAAATATTTCCAACTTAATCCTATCTAGACTTTTGATTATGTACTTAATAAATTCCAAATGCAACACGTTCTTCTGACTGAACCGTGGCTTTGATTTTAGAGCATTTCTTCCATTTGTCATGACTTTTTTTCAATTACAAACCTGCCTTCCAACTTCTCCTTTTTTTCCCAGTTGCATGCTACTGTCAAGTATAATAAACATACCTTCTACTCCATTATTTGAACCAGTAATAAAGATACAAAGCTGTACAAACCTCTGGACATTCCCCCTGGAAAACCTGACTAATTCCAATTCAGTAGCAGATCACTGAGAAGTACTCTCTGGAAACAGAGTATCCATCCAGGTTAGCATCAATTCTGCAATAGTTTTTGAAGACCATTCATACCAGATTATACCAAAGACTTATTAAATTCAAAATAATATAAAGGGAGGGAAGCAAGTACAGGTGCAAAATCAATAAAATAAGATATTCCACGTACAGCGTAGTGTACCTGACAGATGTGCGAAGTTTATAAATCTGTATGTCAGTTGGGCAGTCTTAAGACAGAAGGGGTCATGTCTGACGGTGTATTTTTTTAAGAGGAAAGGCTGCTTCTACAGCTTCAGACCTAATGATGTGATCTGTCTTATTCTTGCTAGGAAAAAGTAGTAGACAGTAAAAGAAACCTATTAAACTTTTCTTATGTCCATACTTAACTCATTAATTACAGAGATGGTCATATCTACATCTTGTGATTTGGCACACACAACCACCAATACATCAGCAACCAAACAAGATCAAAGCAAGATGTTATCTTCTGAGTGGCCTGCATTACCTTTTGAAGCCTGATATTTCAAACTAAACAGAATGGAAAAACAAAAAGCTTTACTGAAATTCCCAGATGTATCAAAAGAAAGTCTCCATGCTGCAAACACTTACATGTGTGTAAACTCCAGACATAAACCAACTCATCATTTTTAATAAGATTACAAATATATCTAAAGTATATGAAACATTATCTGAAGGCTTAAATAAATAACCCAAATGACTGATTCATAGTACTATTAAACCAACATAAACTTGGGCTGCTGTCAAATGAGGCCATCCTACACTCAGCTTTCCACTCGGATTGTACTCTAGAGGTTTGGTTGGTTGGATCTGTGGTGCATGATGATTTAAAGCCAAATCATCCCCCTGAACTGTCTGATTGCACAACCACGTAAGTGTCACCACAAGAGAGGCAGCAAAAAGGCCAGGACAGTCCTGTTTGGCAGCAACACCACTACATATTGCACATCATGGCACTGCAACCACACCAAAACATAAGACACATTTGACTTCGGCTCAGCAATTTTTTTCCAAAATGTCAGTGAGAAGATACTGTAAAATATTACTCAAAATGAAGTGCTATGTCAAAGGAAAAAAAATCCTATTTCTTTACTTTCCAAGTTATTAATGAATTGCCTAATCTCTTTGCATTTTCAAGTGATTTATGTTGCATTACCTAATCTAAAAATGTTACTGGAGAGCTCACAAGTAAAAAGATGAGCAGAGCAACACTCTCAAGAGATAAGTGATGAAGATGAAAAGTACTGTATATTAAAAAGAAAATAATACAAACATGAATCAAGAAAAAATTCACTGAAGTAAAGCACAACCTGAACTGTGATATATTGTTCAAGTAATTGCAAAATGTCCAAGTATTCTACGTTTACCTGGTAACAGTATAAACCATCTATGGAATGGTTTATATCCTATCAGTGTTAATAAATACTCCTCATAATATCATTTTAAGATAAAGAAGTGGTTTCACATTAGTAAGAAAATAAAGGTGGCAGCACATGTGTAAAAGATCCCAGGTGACCTGACTCTTTATTCTTCCTGTAACTCTCCTCTACCTTTCTCTCCAGGGAGTTCCAGTGAGATCTCAAGGTCAGTCTGGGATTACAGTGCTTTTAACCTGAACTGAAGATAAAGTTTTAAAGGCTGCTCAAGGCCAATCACTGAACCAATAATCTAATAATTTTGAACCAATAAACTAATAATTATCACTTGGACCTCATGTATCACTAAGCTCTGTTCAGCACAATAATGAGTAATGAGTATATTCAAATTGTCAAACACCTTAAGTATACCTTCTCTTCCATTCTGTCCCCATTGGTACTATTTTAAATGAAATTGAAATACATTTGTACTGTCATAGAAGTACAAATATTCATTCTTTCTCTTGCCCTTAACTTGTTTTTCTAATAAAATAGATCAAAGATTTATCAACTTTACTCCTCCTTTCTAGACTATTCCCTTATTTCTCAACAGGCAATGTAAATGAAAGGCTGGGAGTAGTCTTCTCAGAACATTATTAACTATCCTCCTGATCTGTACAACACTTCATGTGCTCTAACTTAACCTAATCCCGTGGGCTTTACTTTAGGATTAGATTATCAATAATAATCCAGCCTTGAAGCAGAGTGGTGCAGTTGTGAATACTTACAAAGCAATAATAAAGAATAATTATTTTCTCCCAGACTCATTACTTTCCATTTCAAACATCAAAGCCATAAAAAATACTTGTCCAGCCTCTGGACCGTTCTGGGTCCCATTTCATCTCCTGTTTTCATTATGTGCTAATCTAAACAATTTGCTCTTTTTTCATTCTTATATGTTCTTAAAATAACCAGGATTGATCTTTTATAAACTCCATGTAGTGTAAAAAAAACCCAACAAACAGACTAAAGGGTAAACTTTAACACCTCTGTAAAAGGGGAAAAGAAAAGATAGAAAAAACAAGTTTTAGAATAGACTTAGCATGTATCTAGGAAAATGAAACAGGAAAGAGTGTCCAGGATCAGTGAATAAACTGAGTTCAGATTGCAGCTTGACCTGAAGCTAGATAGCCACTAACTCCCAATTCCTCACAAAGCACTGTGCTCCACACAAGGTGAAAAAAGCCCCCAAAAACTATGAAGAGAGGAAGGAAATAGGGGAAAAGGACAAGCAAGAAAAGCTAAATTCCTGATTCCTCCTAAGGTGCTGAGTAGGAACTCCACTTGCCTCCAAACACAGAAAACCACTGCTTTTCTTGCTAATGACCAGTTTTCTGTATTCTGTCTGATTTATCAGCTTCTGAGACCAAATCAGTGCAAGAAGCATCTTAATATAAATTACAGCAGACAAAGGTCACTCAGCTTGCGCGGGCCCACCACTCCTTTCAGATAATACAGAACAAAACTCCTTTCACCCAGCTCAGTGAGGCATTTGGCCCTGATTTCAGCCTTTCAGTTTTTGCTGATGATCAAGCTTTACTAACTCCTTTCTATTCTCTCTTTCATAACCCTGCACCACCTCTTCTTTTTTCATTATTTTTGCTGTCCTCATCTCCTCCCTTGAATGTAACTTTCTCAGGTTACTTGCCTGCTAGTCTAGCTGCTACCCTGCTTTCTTCTTTCCTAATTTATTTCCTCATCTTTCATATCACTATCTTGTCCTTTCAGAATCTTACCCTTTTTTTCCCCAATTTACTCACCACAGTCTGTTTTCACTGAATAACACAGACATCATACATAATATCTTACATTTTCATGGAGGCACATGTTTAAATACTTCACTGAATGCTTTTACTGATTATTAAATGCTATACTAAATGCTATACTAAATTCTAAAATCAAGATTTTAACAGTTAAATGCTGACATGTCACTGGCCTCTACCAGGCAGGGGACAATAAAGCTGCTGTTCTGTGTCGTAAGTGAAAGCAATTAACTGTTTCCTAGGTGGGTTCAAGCCACTATATATATATAACATGTGCATTCATCCACAACTAGTGCTGACTCAAGCCCTGCACAAGCACCAAGTGAAAATATGAACATCACCTTTGATTTAGATCTAGTACAGACATTAAATGACTTTGAAACTGATGACAGTGAGCTGCTTCAGAATGAAAAGCTGAATCAAGTCATTAGGAAAATAGCTTACCAAAGCATAACAGTGCTGTCGTCTCTTCTCTTCCTCCTTAGTCTACATGGATAAAAAGACTATCAGAACAGAACGAAAGGCAACAAGAGAAAAGCTGAAACTATATTTCATAGTGAAACACTTCATTATTACATGAAGCATCAACCTGCAGACAAGCATGATTCTGAATCCTCAAAAAGATGAGATGTTCTTTCAGGATCATGTAACACATTTTCCTTAAAATTGATATTTATAACAGGGAAAATTGGTTTGTTTTTTTTAAAAGATCTAATTTCAGTTGAAAGAGCTTGTTTTAGATATGTGTATACAGACCAGTTAGCCCACTTTCTAAAGCCACAGTTTCTCATAATTTACAAAGCACCCAAACTCTAGTTCACTTTAAATTTAAGACACGGAGCTTTGTCTCCAGCCTCTTCAGAAGAGGCTGTTATCTTTTGTTAGTTCCTCTGTGTTTTTCACCTAACATAAATAAAGATGTCAAGTTCTAAGGGAAAGACAATGGGAACAGTTTTTCTGTGGCACCATTCAGTTAAAAACTCCAACAACGATTTACGGAAAGACAGGTCTCACTCTCCAGTTCTTTTTCACTATCACTAAATGCCTTGACAGACTAAGAGTTACCACACCACTAATGGTTTTCAGAATGAATTGCATAGAGTCTACACACACCCATGCTACAGATCCCAGCTAGCAAACACTTGTTTGAAATCCATGAGAGTTCTGTTTTTTCTAATAATATCTTGTATCCAGCAGCGTTTGTATTTCATTATAGGTTTATAGCATTTACTAGTGATAACGTGCAAGCAGACCTCTCAAAAACAATGACTACTAACTGAACTGATAATCATAAAGTTATAACTACTCAGTTAAAATAAGAAATAATTTGAAAAAAATAATATTACTTTTGCCACTTTACAGAAATAGGAATGGTTAAAGTAATAAAATGGCTACATGAAGTCATCTTGCTGGAAGTATTGGGCCCATGTCTTTGAAATCTATATTCCAGTGCAGTGAAATGCTAGAGCAGCAACCTGGCAATTTGGCATTCACCTGCACACTCATGAATCATTAATCTGAACTTCAGAAATGTCCTCTATTAGAAATACCTGTCCCTTGGACTCATTTATGGATTCAGAGGAAAATGAGTTATGATTATGACTAAAAGAGTGAAGAAAGACTGGAAGAATACAGTAAGCTGAAACAAAGGTATGAGTCAACACTGGGGAGAAAAAAAGACTAATAGTGGCACTAAGAACTCAAACAAGAAATACTAAATATAAAACTTGTAAGCATGTCAAGTACAGAAGAAACTAATGCTAGTTTCAATTAACAAAGCAGTCCCAACAATTATTAACACTGATTCTATGGAAACATTGCTTTAGAATGATGAGGAGCCCTGCTGGATACTGAACTAATCAAAGGGCAAAATTAAAAGCACTGTATTAGCCTCAGCCAGGCTTGGCCTGAACCTTTAACTCAATGACTAATGTTAATACAGCTTTGAAATATAAAATCTATCCTAACAAAAAAAGATTTACTCAAGTAAATGTAGCATATGGCTCACTCCTCAAGAACTCTTTAATTCCATTCAATTACCTCTTATTTGCTGTTCTTAAGGAACAGCACTTTCCATTTCAACTATATTTCTTTACCACTCTCTTTCCAGTAGCAGAGATCCCTTCCATTAAAGAAAAACATCAGAGAACTGTAGAAAGAGAAAATAACTTGCCAAAGAATTCTTACAAACATTTTACTGTTGCCTGTTTTAATCTCTTGTTAGAAATTGCTGTGTAGGATTTCTGTAACGTGCTGCATGGGACTTGACTTTTTCAGTTTAAAAGAATTCTCTCACTTCTGCTAATTTGACTTGTGTATCTCATGCTAAATTTAGATTAGATTGGAGGAACATGGAAGAATATTAAAATTGCAATTTTAAATTAAACTAACCACTGGCAGCCTGCTTTATTCATGCATTGTGGCACACCATTTTCTAACCGAATTAAACTTAAGAGAAAAATCAGAATATTTACGTAAACTTACAGCAGATCGAAGTTGTGTGGCAATCACTGACTGCACTCGATTTAAGCCTTTTTGTGCCTGCTAGTAACTGTTGCATTTCTATTTCATCTAGATATAACTTTCTCAGTTTCTTGGAATTCCAAAAGTTACACTGAAACATGGAATGGTGAGTACCAAGCCTTGTACAAAACCTCCTTTAATTATGTGTGGCACAACACACAGAACACATTATGTCTTTCTCTCCCAAATATAGGTTATGACTGAACACTTGGATTAAACACCAACAAATGAAAGCAAGAGATAATTCCAATTACTGATTTCCATTATAAAATATGTTATGTTCCAACTACCCATTTGAGAATTCAAATCGTGTACCTAGCACAGGTTCTGCTAAGTACAGATACACTGTTGCCTCAAAGTTTGTATTTCTAGGTATGTCTAGACTGTGAAATAGGGCACCCCTCCTAAAAATGGAGTTTTAAAGGCTGATGTGTAACATATTTTTAATAAAATACAACATTATCAAAAGAAGTATTTTTAGGACTTTGTAGAAAAATGTTATTTTCCCCTATTGTATTTGCTCTAGTTTTTGTTCCTCTCTGTCAAAAGCCATCCCCTGCCTCCACTCTAAGAACATTCCTTCACCTAGATTTTTGCTCTTTCTCTATGCTTATCAGCCTCCCTGCTCTCTCTCTATATTTCTTCACTGTACATCCTGCAGGGATCAGAATACTTGTAAGGCTTTTCATTTCTACTCCATTTTCCCATCCTTTCACTTTTCTAGGGCTGTATCTACTAGGTAATATGCTTGCTCTTTGGTGATGATAGAACAATGTGCCTCTACATTAACCTTCCTTGAAGTACTTCTGAGATTCATTTTCGTCATAACAAATTTTGATCACCTTTATATGTAAAAATGTTACACTTTGGTAATGAGATTCGAATGTTTCTGAAAACACTTTCTATTCATGTGGGTTTTACGCTGCAATCACAACTTCACAAAGTACCAAATATTCATTTCATTTTTGCAGCCAGATGGAGTCATTTCCCATGTGCTTATTTAATGAATTTCACCGTTAATTAGAATAGTTTGCCAGTGGTGATCAATAAACATTTTGGATATTTACAGAGTAAGCATTATGAAGAACAGTCACAGACTAAGAGGACAGAGGGAGGGAAGAGACTAAGATTTTATTAGCTTAATTAGCAACAGTTCCATAACCTTCACACAACACGAATGATTCTAGTACCTAGTGATTTACATGTCCCCACCACCCCCAGTAACAAGCCCACCCTTGTAAGCAAAGAGCACTTCAATTAAAATCACAATTAAAGCAATTTCTTGAATATGAGAAGAGAGACGTGTAAGGACTTGCAGTCTGGGGGGAGTTCACAATACAAATCAGTGTCAGAAACAAGCATAATCCCTGCATTTACAGTAGGAAAAAACCTAAATACAAAAAGCTCCAGATGTAGCATGCTGACAATAATTTGTCTGGGGTCCAGATTTCACATTTTGCACATTTTCTTTTTAATGGAACAATCAAAACTCAGGAAGAGCATTCAGCCAGGGAGTGTAATGGGGTGCCTGGACGTACTGGATGGAAAGTGCAAGTGATACAGGATTCTTGATGTGCTCACATTATGGATTTGCTTGGTACACGTAAATCAAGTGTATGATACTGGCTCAGCAGCATTGTGGTACACACATTACATCCTATGTATCCGAGCCCATCACTTATAATAGATCTGTCACTTTTTAGCTTGACCTTCTTCACATATTCTGACCAAACTGAAGGAGACTGGCCATGACAGCAAACATTGTTAAACTCCTAAGTGGGATGAGGGCAAGAAAAGATCTTATTGCAGATGACTAAGTAGTTCAGATGGATACAAAACTACCAGTGTCACTAAGTGGTCAGATAACTGATCACTCTCTACTTAGGTGCACAACGTAAATTATAGACAGTTTTATAAAAGATGTTTGACCTAATGACTGGATAAATGGCATCCCTCTGTCTGTGACAGAAAACTGCAGGATTTTACACCACAAATAAACATAATACCTACAAATATTCTGAATTTCTGCAGAGCAGGACTCAAGGCAGAGGGTATATAATAAGCAGATCTGATTATATCTTTTTTCATCTTCGCAGATAGGAAAGACACAGAAGCACTAAAAAATTCAGAGGAAAGTAAATCACACAAGAGGATACATTTTTCTTTTTGCCTTTGGAAAACAATATGCTAATTCAAAGCACCAGTCACTTAAAATAGTACATGTGGAAATGTCTTCTCATAAGCACTTCAGGGAGACTGAGTTATTCACAATAAGGGGAATCAGTACTTTAAGTTATCACTCACACTTAAGAAACATGTCTTTATGCTCAACTAGCAATGTGCAATTCTTAAAGATAAGCAATTTAATCCTGTATGATGTTCCTAGATTTTCATATCCATTCTGATTGCTACTTCCTGGAAATACTCTGTTCACAATTTCTACACTGAATCCACTTCAACCTGGCTGCTTATATGGCATTTCATATGAAAATGAAGCACCTGCATAATTAGCCATCTACTATCACAAGTGGATTAGAAACACAAAAGAAACAAGTAACTTTGGGAAAGGAGGAGGAAAAAACCCACTTCCACAGTTTCTGCCTGTTCTCAACATTAACATGAAACTGCACTTTGACAATGAGCTGCCATTTACTGACATGAAATTTATGAGTTTGCAAGCGATAGCAAAATTGTTCTTTCCCTCATTGCAGTAGGTTGCCTTAAGCCTAATTCTTCGCAAAGAATTCAAGAACAAGTATCACATATTAATTCCAAGAAATCAGTAGGGTATTACACAGCTGTATTTTTGCACATGTATTTCAAAAAGTCAACTCCAACAAGATGAAATAGATCTTTAAGTAAAACGGATTAAGAGTGACTTATAAATAACCAATTATGTAATTAAGACTTAATGCAAACTACTTAAAAAAATTACTCCATATCTTAAGATTTTATTCTCAAACCTTTCATTTTGGCTTCACTGAATTCACATCAAGCTCAGATTCCACTGCAAGCTGCATACTGCAAGTTTCAGACTGAGTACAGCACAAGTCTGCAACGCAGCCCTCAAGTCATGAGCCTTTCAGTTACTGCAGCTGCTGTAAGCTGCACTTACGCTGTGTTGGACACCTTTTAACTCACAATCAAAGAGGACCAAAATAAAGTTTAAACCAGCTTTAGCCCTGTTTCCTCAAGAAACAGAGATTTGATTTCCAAGTCACTGTTTCTATCAAACTGCATTCTTCACAGCAAATAAACCTCCAACTGAGCATTTAATTTCTCTCTTCCAGTAAATCTCAGTGTCCTGAAATTCAGTCCATATGGAGTGTGATAGAAGTCTTTTTTATCACTATAGTAATAATAAAATATACTATTTTTAATATACATTTTAATACAAGTAATTTTAATCACCATTGTAATAATAATCTAAGACTGAAACAACTACATTAGCAGTTCTATCATCACACACTTTTATGAGATCAGCCTTAGTGTCTGTGGCAGAAATCCAAAGTTGTAAAATTTGCATTGTCATGGCTACTGTCCTCTATACCTCAAATATTTAATGGCACTTGCTATATATCATCCCTTCATAGCTACATCCGAGGGGCTGAGGCACATACAGCATTATGACTACTAGCTTTGTTACTTCAACAGCTGATGTTTCATTTATCACACCTGCCACTACAACCGTATTTTTATTTCATAAAAGTACCTTGATTAAGTTTTCTAAATCGTTTTCTAAACAATAAGTGTTTGAAAATAGGATGCCTCATCAGTAATAAGGAAATATTTTAAAAGGGCATACAAAGCATAGATGTGAAGGAGACTGTAATGTCTGTAATGAACAGACACTAACAGCAAACACCAGTGTACTTATTTCTGAGCCATATTTGTGTATCTTGGCTCAATTTAGAGAGGCTGCTATTAAGACCTGAGAGTATATTAATTCAAAAACAACCTGATTCTAAAAAGAATTACTAGGAATAGGTAGTAACAAAGAAGGTAGACATTCCTGTTTGCTATTATTAAGTCTCAATTTGCAAGTATCATTTTGCTACCTAGTAAAAGAAAGTAGCCTTCCCCTTTCTACTTCATGCTTTGCAAAGCTATAATTATCTAGATCTTCAAAAGTTGCTTCTATAACCACCTCATTTTCTACAACTCAGATTATCTTTAATTTCAGAAACTGGAATGCAATTTAATTATCATTAATAGTGTTTTCAAATTAACATAATTCCTTTCCGATCAGACACAGCCATTTCCTCCTAAGTAATCTGTAATGGCTTCTTAAGTATTCTATTAGCCAGAAATCTGAATAACTTTTTTTCTAGCAGTATTAGAGAGGACTTTTACATCTTTGTTCACTATTGCTGCAATATCTCAAAATCTCTCTATTAAAATGAGAACAGTTCCATGCTGATTTACAATTTAACTTCTTAAAACTTGACTTTTGCCTGGCCAAATGCACAAATAAGATCTATGATACCAAACAAACATCAGATACCAAGCATTGTACATTTTCAGGATAACTTCATAAGATAAAATAGAAGTCGAAACAATGATGTCCTTCCTACTTACCAAATACAACTTGTTTTTTCCAAGCAGTCATTAGCAAACAAATCACTTTTTAATGGGCTATGACTTTTTTTGCTTTATCCCGATATACTCTAAGATTTACATACTACGCGATTGTCTAAGTCTAAGACTTTTCTGGGCTGTATCTCATCCTCAGACAACTTTCCCTTCTTCCTATGATTTGGAAGAACTCTTACTTACTCTTCTTTAGGTTATTTTAGGTTCACATAACTCAAGCGCAGCTTCTCAGAATACCACTGTGGTTTGTGGTCACAAATTGCCACTGAGAAAGCACTAAATCATTTTCTTGAAGAGATGTCAATTCCCCAAACACCATATTGATTTGTTTTCGTGATCTTATTTACATATTTATATTTCTAACAATTGTGGGTTCCTCCAATAATGTCAGCCACTGCATGGTAGGTACTCCGATTCCCTTTTGATATCTTTTTTAAAAACGATGGCTTCTGACTTGTGCTACTTTCAACTTTTGATCTGATTCCACGGAATTTTTGGCAGGTATATTGACAGATCCCATTTTCAGACCTCCCATCTCATAGCTCACAAATATTGACTTGACATACATGACTGCTACTTAATGGAAGCATCTTCCACTAAAGAGATCATAAAAATCTCATAAAAGTCAAAGTCAGATTAAAATTCCAAAATAACCACATTATTTGAAAATGACAGTCCTGTTTTGGTTTGCTAAGGTAATTTTTTCCTTGACCAAATTTTACCTCTATAACCAAAGTAAGCTTTTTAATTCTTTTTTTCCCCTACATTTCTTCATATACCTTACAGTAATCCTAAATACAATTATTCAGATAACTCTTTATTTGTGACCAGTTAAAACAACTGCACCTCTCTACATTTTATCAGGCCTAAACAGCTTCCATTTTTTTAACATCAATTTAATGAGCCATAACGTTCTAATATTTTAACTCACTTTCTGAAGAGTCTCTGTCTCAACCATCAGCTTGGGCATTGTTGTATGAATTCAATCTGAGAAGAAAGAGGTATTTAAACCAACTCAAATCAGAAGGCGATGTATAGCCCTGGACTTGTCTCTGCGGTACCATTTTAACAACTGGGCTAAAAAGTGTGCCTTCAAGCAATGCACTTTTTACCTGTATTTAGTCACAATCTCCATTATATAGTTGCATGAGGACTGTACAATATCCTCTTTGAAAATATGTTTCGTGTTTCGTTATTTCATCTCATTTTGCAGAACTTTAGTTGTAGATCATCACTAAACTAACTTCCTCAATATTCCTCTTGGTAACTTTCTATTCAGTACTCGTCACAGTACTATGAACTTCATCGAGATTCAGCAAAAGTTTGTTCATTCCATGCTTTGATATTACTGCCTCCAATAATGTATTTTTAAGTATAGCTCCCTAAGCTTGTCAGCCACTTCTGCACTACAGTTAAAGAGTCACAATTAGAATGTTATCTTCTCTACTAGTTTGTAAAATTATACTGCATTTGTCCTATATTTATTAAAGAAACAAAACCTACAAGTCTTACTGTGTAGATTAAGGGTATTTTCTGGACTGGATAAATTTTGAGTACTCATAATTTGAGTCATACATCCACCTGGAGCTCAATTTCCAACTGCATTGAGACACTCCATAAGCAGCTAAGGCGACATCACTTTGAGGCTCTCCATGGAAGGCACCATTCATGGTCTCTTTAATTAGACTATGACAATCCACTCTACATGAAAGCTTGCAAAGCTTTCCTATATATAGATCTGACAGTAGATAATGAAACATTCTCCCTTGGTTTCTAGATGGCTTGATTTGTTATGTTTTGGGTTGGTTTGTTGTTTTTTAGAGGGTTTAGTTTTTTGTTTGTTTTGTTTGTTGTTTTTTTTTTTAAATATGCCTTTCCCTTGAATTTATTAATTTAAGCACACTCAGTGATTGTGAATTTTTCAAGCTGGCTCCCAGACTGCCCTTTGCACTGAGTTTACATATACTCTGATCATAGCAGGTCCTCATTTCACATTTGTTCACATTTTCATATTTGTAACAGTTGTGCAACAGGATCCTGTCAAATAACTTTACTTCATGCCATTATTTTACATATTTCCTGAGAAGAGATGATAACATTCCAGAACACAATACAAGTCTACTTTCCTTAAGAGACAACACTCATTCAGAAATCCTGCCAAGATTACCGTGTGGTTGAGAACTCCAGAATGAAAGCACAAAAGGCAAAATAACACTCTTCTAACTCAAACATAGGATATAAGATAAAAAATGGAAGTAAATATGCTATGATCCATCAGAATTTGCTGTAGCAATTACTAGGAAATTAAACAAATACTAAGTAATTAAAAGCTGTAGTTTTCTACTTCACAAAGCATACGATCTTATATATTAAAAATAAACATCAACATTGTCAATGTAATAGTCTAATTTATTTAAAGTGACAGAAAGAGACAAGAAATTAGTACTTATACAAGGAAATCTCCACAATACTCACTGGGAAGCTTTGACCATTTTAAAAACTGGGGCAAAGGAGAAGGAAAACCAGTGATTCTTACAAGATGAATGTGCAAAGGAAAAGAATCCTAATTAGGTATCTAAACTGTTCTCACTGTATTTATGATTTTATACAGCACTCTGGACTTCTGTAAGGCCTTTGACATGGTTCCCCAAAACATCCTTCTCTCTACATTGGAGAGATATGGATTTAATGGGTGGACTGTTCAGAGGATAAGGAATTGGTTGGATGGCCACATCCAGAGGGTAATGGTCAACAGCTCAATGTTTGGATGGAGACTGGTGACAAGTGGTGTCCCTCAAGGGTCCATACTGGGACCAGTGCTGTTTAATATCAAGCGCACACTCGGCAAGTTTGCAGATGGCTCCAAGCTGAGTGCCGGAGTTGACAAGCCCAAGGGATGGCATGCCATCCAGAGGGACTTGTACAAGCTCAAGGTGGGCCTAAGTGAACCTCATGAGGTTCAACAAGGCCAAGTGCAAGGTCCTGCACCTGGGTTGGGGCAATTACCAATATCAATGCAAGACGGGAGATGAAGGGATTGAGATCAGCCCTGCAGAGAAGGACTTGGGGGTACTGGTAGATTAAAAGCTTGACATGAGCTGACACTGGCTGCTCACAGCCCAGAAAGCCAACTGTATCCTGAGCTGCATCAAAAAAAGCATAGCCAGCAGGTCAAAGGAGGTGATTCTGCCTCTCTCTACTCTGCTCTGGTGAGACCCCACCTGGAGTACTGTGTCCAGCTCTGGAGTCCTCAGCACAGGAAAGACATGGACCTATTGGAGCAGGTCCAGAGGAGGGCCATAGAAATGACCAAAGGGCTGAAGCATCTCTCCCATGAGGGTGGCGAAACACTGAAACGTGTTGCCCAGAGAGGTGGCAAATGCCCCATCCCTGGAAGCATTCAAAGCAAAGTAGGACAGGGCTCTGAGCAACCTGATGTAGTTCAAGATGCTCCTGCTCACTGTAAAGGAGTTGGACTAGATGATCTTCAAAGGTCTCTTCCATCTCAAACAATTCTGGGATTCTATGATAAATTGTTTATGAACACTAGTAGAGCTCAGAGTGAATTATAGTTCTCTGTTCTTAAAACTCTAAAGAGAACTCAGGATATATCAGAACTAACACCTGCTTAACACTACACTTAAGATCTCTCTGTAGAACAATGCTGGAAGCTCGGGATGTAGAAGTGAATGAACCTTCAGAAGAGTTCACTATTTGCCTGGTCCTGTTCCCATGAACTTAAAAAGCATTGAGCTGAGGTCATGCGTTTTTGAAAATCCAGCTGTAAGGGGTACTTTTGGCACATTTCCAAAAGGGCAGCTTCTGCTATGATGAACACCTTGGAGACAAAACACTCTTCTACTTCACAATGGCCCTCCACTGGTACAGAGCAGAATCTAGAAAAATGTTTCCAACACAGTAGTAGTCTACTTATACGTTCATAATTCCTCTACAGAGATTTTCTTTTACAAAATAAGTTATATAAACATATATGGCCAGTACACATTTCTCAAGCTGAATAACAGAGCTGAAGCAGAAGGTAAATTCCCAGGCAAAATGCCATTACAAGTTACTATGATGTAGGTGCTTTATTTCTTGAGGGCTGTGCTTGACTGAAACAAAGTAAAAAGCAATCATGGATTCATATATTATACTACAGTCTGAATGCCTCTTTGGGTGACACAGGAACTTAAAGCAACCTTAAATCAACTGGAACACAAGCCATATGAGGTGCGGCTGAGGAAACTGGCGTCGTTTAGCCTGGAGGAGGTACAAGGGAGACCTTATCACCCTCTACAACTGTCTGCAAGGAGGTTGTAGCAAGGTGAGAGTTGGTCTCTTCTTCCAATTAACAAAAAGTAGGACAAGAGGAAATGGCCTCAAATTGTGCCAGGGGAGGTTTCGATTAGATACTAGGAAAAATTTCCTCACTGAAAGGGTTATCAGGCATCGGAATGGGCTGCACAGGGAGGTGGTGGAGTCACCATCTCTGGAAGTATTTAAAAGACAGGTAGATGAGGTGCTTAGAGACATGGTTTAGTAGTGGACAGGTTATGGTTGCACTCGGTGATCTTAAAGGTCTTCTACAACCAAATGATTCATAATTCTATAATTCTTAGGCCGCTTTTAGATACATTTTGATTCAAGGGGCTAGAGGCAGTAATTAGAAAGCAGGAAAATTAAAAGGAATGGAGGACACTTAAAGTAGTCCTTCTGTCAGCAATCCACTGCTGTGCAGGTTTTCACACTTGCCACACAATCAAGACTACGCCAAGCAGTCCTGTACCTATGATGGTATTGTTTCCTTGTGCCTAGAAGGATTTACCCTGTAGCTACCCAGTTCCCTACTCATCTTTCTTTTTTAAAAAAAAGATATTTCAAATTCAACCAAAATATCTTTTTTCTGTGTTTGCACATTCATTCTGTCATAATTAGCTATATATATTTTTTTATTTTACTGAAGTTAATAAGATTTTGGAAAATAAACAACTCATGGTTGGCAAATCCAACCATGCTTTTCTCCATCTTAAGTACACAGCGATGAGGATGAAGACCTAGAGCCTCAGGGTGCAAAGGCAAATGACCGGTATCCAACTTCGGCTTTTCCACTCAGAAGTAGAAGTGAAGTTACCCAAAGACTTTGATACTTGGCTAAAACAGATTTTCTGTGCATAATGATCAGATGAAGTCATCAGAATTTAAATTTCTTTAGAGACAGGAAATTCCATAACAGTCTTATTACAGATCCCATCAAGATTCTTAACTGACCTTGTCCATTACCACTCTGATGTCTCCCTGTTCCCTGTACCCCCCATCTGACCATTCCACTATTTTGAAGAACATACTGCTTTCCTGGATAGATGACCCTTGCTCAATTTTATAATTTGGCTATGATCCACCTACTGCTCATTAACTATCTTAAAGTTTTTATTTGCCTTCATCAGTGGCATATACCTCTATGACTACACACTAGGTAGAAACTGCGCTGCAGCATGTTGGCATATGTTTTCCTCTCTATTTGCCATTGATTCCTTTGAAATTAATATCACTGGTTACCACAGGCCAATAGAGAATCAAAGAACCACAGAATGGTTTGGGTTGCAAGGGAGTTTAAAGATCATCTAGCTCCTGCCCCTCTGCCATGGACAAGGACACCTCCCACTAGACCAGGTTGCCCAAAGCCCTGTCCAACCTGGGCTTGAACACTTACAGGAAGGAAGCATCCACAGCTTCCCTGGGCAACTTGTTCCAGTGTCTCATCACCCTCACAGTAAAGAATTTCTTCCTAATATCTAGTCTAAATCTACCCTCTTCCAGTTTAAAGCCATCCCCCCTCATCCTATTATTACCTGCCTTTGTAAAAAGTCCCTCCCCAGCTTTCCTGTAGGACCCCTTCAGGTACCGAAAGGCTGCAATGTCTCCCTCCAGCCTTCTCTTCTCCAGACTGAACAACCCTAACTCTCTCAGCTTGTCCCTACTGGGGAGGTGCTCCAGCCCTCTGATCATCTTTGTGGCCTTCCTCTGGACCTGCACCAACAGCTCCATGTCCTTCTTATGGTGGAGGCCCCAGAACTGGACACAGTACTCCAGCTGGGGTCTCATGAGAGCAGAGTGGCAGAATCACCTCCCTTGCCCTGCTCGCCACACCTCTTTTGATGCAGCCCAGGATGTGGTTGGTCTTCTGGGCTGCAAGTGCACATTGCCAGCTCATGTTGAGGTTTTCATCGATCAACACCCCCAAGACCTTCTTGGGACTGCTCTCAAGCCATTCTCCACCCAGCCTGTATTTTGGGATTGCCCCTACCCAGGTGTAAGACCTTGCACTTGGCCTTGTTGAATTTCATGAGGCTGACATGGGCCCATCTCTCCAGCCTGCACAGATCCCTCTGGATGGCATCTCTTCCTTCCAGCGTGTCAGCTGCACCACCCAGTTTGGTGTCATCCACAAACTTGATGAAGGTGCACTCAATCCCACTGTCCAAGTTGCTGACGAAGATGTTGAACAGTACCAGTCCCAGTACCAATCCCCGAGGGACACCACTCTTCACTGGTCTCCATTTGGACATTGAGCTGTTGACCACAACTCTGTGAGCGTGACCATCCAGCCAATTCCTTATCCAGTGAGTGGTCCATCCATCAAATGCACATTTCACCAGTTCTGTGACCAGTATCTCATGTGGGATAGTGTCGAACGTTTTGCACAAATCCAAGTAGATGATGTCAGTTGCTCTTCTCTTTTCCGCCAAAGCTGTAACTCCATCATAAAAGCTCACCAAACTGGTGAGGCACGACTTGCCCTTGGTGAAGCCATGTTGGTTACCACCAATCACTGAATCCTTGTTCCCCCTGCGCCTTAGGAGAGCCTTCAGGAGGATCTGCTCCATGATCTTGCCAGACACAGAAGTGAGACTGACTGGCCGATAATTTCCTGGGTCTTCCTTTTCTCTCTTTTTGAAAATGGGGGTTATGTTTCCCCTTTTCCAGTCATCAGGAACTTCACCAGACTGCCACAACCTTTCAAATATGATGGATAGTGGTTTGGCAACTTCATCTGCCAGTTCCCTTAGGACCCATGGATGGATCTCGTTGGGTCCCAGGGACTTGTGCACCTTCGCGATCTTTAAATGGTCTTGAACCTGATCCTAATTTACCGTGGGCAGACCTTTCTTCTCCCAGTCCCTACCTTTGCCTTCTGTAACTTGAGCAGTGTGGCTAGAGCCCTTGCCAGTGAAGACCGAGGCAAAGAAGTCATTGAGCACCTCAACCTTCTCTGTATCCCTTGTGACCAGTTCTCTATTTTCCTTTTGGAGAGGGCCCACACCTTCCCTAACCTTCCTTTTAGCACTGATGTACCTGTAGAAATTCTCCTTGTTCCCCTTTATGTCTCTGGCCAGATTTGATTCCTTCTGTGCTTTAGCTTTCCTAACCTGATCCCTGGCTGCTCAGACAACTTTTTTGTATACCTCCTAGTTAACATCTCTTTGTTTCCACTCCCTATAGACTTTCCTTTTGCACCCAAGTAACTCTAGGAGCTCCTTGTTCATCCATGCAGGCCTCCTGGCATTCTTGCCTGCCTTCCTCCTTCTTGAGATGCACTGCTCCAGGGCTTGGAGGAGATGGTCCTTGAGTATCAACTAGCTTTCTTGGGCCCCTCTTCCCTCCAGGGCTTTATTCCACGACACCTTGCCAAGCAGATCCCTAAAGAGGTTCAAGTCTCCCCTCCTGAAGTCCAGAGTAGTGAGCTTGCTGCTTACCCTCTTTAATGTCCTAAGGATCTTGAACTCTACCATTTTGTGGTCACTGCAGCCAAGGCTGCCCTTGAGCTTCCCATTGCTCACCAGCCCCTCCTTGTTGGTGAGGACAAGGTTCAGTATGGCACCCTGTCTTGTGAGTTCCTCACAAGAGGAACTCTTGCATCTCATCATCTTGCATTCCAGACACCTCTTTGATTGCTTGTACCCTTATCTGTGGTCCTTCCAACAGATATTATATATATAAATGCATACAATATATACAATATGCATATAATATATATTATAATT
>NW_010191470.1:0-31337 GCF_000695765.1 Mesitornis unicolor
TATTTATATTTATATTTATATTTATATTTATGAAAGACATCCAAAGGTTTTCATACTAATGGTGCTACATGAGCAGGCAACTGAAGTTTAAATTGTCTTTGTCATAGTATTTCTAATATACAGCTATGAGTTCCTCTACAAGCAGAAGACATATGCATAAGGGCATGAATGATCTTACTGTGACAGCACTGGCCTGGCCTCGGATGGCAGCAGCACAACTCCTAGCTCTGCTGCAGACCACCCATATGACCTTGAACAGGCCTCGACCCAGCTTACCGGGCATATTTAGGGATGCATGTGCTGTTGGCATCACTTGGAGGTAGGCACCTGAGTACTTGTGGACTGCTACACCGAGGGTCCTCAAGAGAGCCTGAGCTTACAGAAGTCAATTGCTCTGTGCCTCAGTTCCTCATTTTAAAATGGTAATATGAGCAGCTCCTGGTCTTTCTAGGGGCACCTTCTGAGGCTGTTGAACCATCTTACCTTGCTGTTCTGCATCACAGTGTCACAGAGACAAAGGAAAGGTGCTTCCGTGCCCCACTCTGCCCCAGCTCCTCTTCCTGCATGTCCCCATCTGCAAGTTGTCCAAACGTGAGTGCACTCATCCTGTTCCTTCAGCCAATCCATAGATCTCAAGTTGTGCATGGCTTTGCTTTGAGGTATCTCAGCCCTCCGTTACTCTGTGTGGCAGAGACCGTACTGTCCTAGCATGAGATTTCTCTCATTTTCTCCCTTTTATCATCTGGGTGGTCTCTGCTTCTTGCTACACAGCCCTGCACACCCCATCAGACTGGGGGATGAGGTCTGGTGCTTTGCTCTTCTCACACCATGGGACTTTCTACAGAAAGAGAAAGGGTGTGGAGAGATAACGGAGCCTTCCCAAGGGACGAGTTCACAACTGCAGAATGAGATCTTCCGGAATTAAGGACCATTATCAAATATTGGGAAAGCCCATATATGCAGTGAGCTGGGATAAGGTAGAATGGGATAGATGAGTGTTTTAACATGGGTCCTAATAAGAAATTAAGACTAAGAAACGCAAAGGAACTCAGTCAGGAGGGAGTGACGCAACAGTCTCATTCCATTAGTAGAATTTTCCTTTTATGTAGCGTACAACTCCATGGATCTCAAAGTTGCTACCTTCAGATGCCCAAGGGACTTGTGCAGGTGAGGAGCTTAACTGTCTTAGGTGTAGCCAGTTTTGTGGGTAATACTGATGTGAAGTGAGCAGCATTTGCAGCTAATTAAAATGCTACACTTTAAAATAATTTTTGCTAATTACTAATGTTTAGTACCACTATTTTAACTGCAATTTCTGTGTTCCAAGACAATTTGAACTCTCTTAATTTCCCACTGACTCTCTTGGCACCATTTAGCATTAAAGAATGACCATGAAATTAAAAAAAAAAACTTAAAACCCATTTTACTTCTCTAGGGATTAATGCTAGCAGTAACAGGAAAAAAAAATTGCAGCAGGAAAAATACAAGCAAATTCAGGCCCTTTCCCCATTCTTTCCCACCCAAAAAGGCAATGATGCTGTAGCACTGATGGACCCAGAGAAGCACAGAAGCTGCTCTGGGCACAGATTCCATCTGCCCTGCCAGGAGGAGAATGTGTAGAGCTGCATTTCTCTTACAAACACCACTGTCATTCTGTAAGTCTAGGCAACAAAAATAGTGCTAAATAGCATTCTTTTGGTCTCAAAATGAGTCAATATCTGTCCAAATTGATAGTCTGATCTTCTGATTCCTGCTCTGGGCACCAGCCACTGAAATGAAGCTGCTACCCCCAACATCAGGTACCAAACCAGGGGCAGAATGAGCACTAGACCCCACATATGTTGTTTCCCAGGTTCCTGCTCTCCTTAACAGACTGCACGCCTTGACCCTGGAAGACAGAGGTGTCCTTTAAAAAGGGTGGAAAAGAGAGGGAGGATGGGAGGTTTCTGTTTGGAATAAGGCAGAGCGCATTTGCAGCGTCTTCACAGCATCGCAGCAATCCAAACACACAAATAACATCACTGTGTGAATTTGCAAGAAAAATTGCCCAGTTATTTAGAAATAAAATCTCCAAATCAGCCTCCAACAGTCACTCTGAGAAACGACGTAAACATTCAACATAAGAACGATAAAAACTACAACAGTTATTACTTTTTTTTTTTAACTGAAAGGGAAGACTCGCATCCTTTCACTGAGCGCGTGTCTACACAAATCAATGTCAGCTCTTACTCATTTGCCACTTTTAACTATTTGCATTTATTCCTGTTACTTGAGTCTTAGTCACCTAGCCATTATGATACCTTTGTTCTACATGCTTTGATTGAACTGAATTCTGAGTCTGACCACAGGACACATCATTTTCTGATCCTCTCTTGTACACCCAGCATCCTACACCTGGCCCTCCTCACAGCCCTCCCTGGCAGCCCCCCTCTCTCTCTCCCTCTTCACAATGAGAGGGCAACCAGAAGAGTTCCCACCCTGTCTACACCACTGGATCGCAGGCTGACCCCGCGCACATGTAACCTTGCCTTGCCTTTTAGAGTCATAAAGCCACATTGGTCCTGATGGGATGAGTCTAGCAGCAAGGATTTGTTCTCCTGCGTTTGGTTTCCCCACTTGTAAACTGAGCATCATAATACTTGCCTAGATCAAAAGGGGTAGGGGGAGAAGTAAATAATTAATGTATGTAAAGCACTTTGAAAGATGAAAGATGCTATATAAGTACAAAGTATTAACTACAAAAAAAACACACACACAAAAAAAAACCCACAAAAAAGAACAAACATAGTTACTGATGTAAGTCTCCAGTTTATTCTGTAAGAAATGCACGAAATCAAAATAATTGCCAATAATGAATTAAAGAGATAGGTTTTGACAAGCCCTAAAACAGCTGTGCATGAGCCTGAGAGCCTTGCCTCCTTCTGTGGCTGAGTTGGGGTGCTTGTATGAGCAAGAAGGAGCCAAAAGTGAGCCCACAGCAAGGAGTTGGAAGGGAGGGCTCTTCCTGCATCACCAAAGTGTCTCAAGCAACCATGTCCAATGGTACAACTGAAAAATTGATAGTACAAGGTCTTACAGCAAGTTATGTTTCTTGCTGTTCCCCAGACTCTCTGCTTCAATGGTTAGAAACCTTCCTCTGGTTTCCACGCTAAATGTACTCATGGCCATTTGTATCCATTTGTCCTCGTGCCAACATTGTTTTAAGTTTAACACGAGATATTTATAGACCAATCGTGTCCTCTCTAACCTTTAATGTTGTTAGGCTGAACAAGGCAATCCCTTTCAGTTTCCCGATGTTAAGAAGGGTCTCCAGCCCTGCACCGAGCACCCCACCAACATTTAGTTACGCTTGTTCCAGTCACAATTTGTCTTTTTTGAAGAAAGGTGAGCAAAGCTGTATGCAGCCTCCCCACAGGGTCCACCAGTAATCACTTCGCTGTTGCTAATGCTTTTCAGGCCCACATCGGAAATGCTCAATACAGTCTTGATCGCATTTACCTTATTCCACAGCCATGCTACACTGCCACTGCATAGTAACCCTGTGACCAGCCGAGGTGCTCAAGGCTCTTTTTGTTTTCCCAGAGAAACTCTGACACTTCAGCCTTACGTGCCAAACTTTACATTTGGCACAATTGAATTTCGTCCTATTCCCATTGTTCCCATCCTCAAGGTCACACAGTTCTTCCTGTTTGATAGGCCAGGGCCCCTTGTGTATTGACAAGCACTTGCATGTCTGTGTCATCAGGAAATTTCACGATGCACTCCTCCCTCCTTTGTGCAACGGGCAAATATTAACTAAAAGCAGTCCTCAGATAACTCCACCAACAACTGCCTTCCAGATACACTTTTGACACATCTTGCTTTCGTCTTCCATCCTGCTATGTCTCACCTGCCTTGCAGGGATGGTTGAGGTTCTTCCAGAAGGCAAGATGATGCAAGTCTGTAGGGCTTGCTGGACCCAACCAGTGCTTTAAAAGCGGTTGCATTCCCTCGGGGACATTGCAAAAGACAGTCAGAGAAGTTCTGAAGCACTGACATTTCATAACAATGCTAAGCTAAGAAAATATAATACTCAGGGTAACTTTGGGTAGGAGGGAATATTCTTCAACATCTGCTGGAGCACATGCAGTAATTCTGGCAGCACAGAAAGCTTCATGTCCTCAAGAACCCTCTCACATGAAAGGTCACTGGTCTGAAAAATGAAGGACGTGAAGCCATGCTGTTACTGCTGTTCAGAGGAAAACCAAGTCCAAAGAGAGGTGGAGTGCAGAGACGAGGGCTGTTTCAAGGGAGAGGTGGGCAGATGCTGAGTCCTCAGTCTGCTGTCATTCAGCTCTGGCCTGAGTCTCAGGCCTCTGCTTTGGCTATGATAAAGAGCAGGCAGCTTTGGTCTTTTACAGAGATGGTTTATAGAGAGTTTACATTAGTGCAGCAATGTAGGAAGAAAACTAATACTGATTTCTGGGAGTTACCAGCTCTTCATCAGGCAGAAGATTATTGCCCAGCATCTAGGCAGCCCTGTAGCGGCTGAGACAAATTCGGAAGGAAATTGGAAGAAATGAACCCAGATACTCAGGTCTCCTGTCTCCAGGGAATATCATGGGCTCAATTTTTGAACCAGCCAAGAGCTAGGGGCAAATCTTGGCTACACCGAGGCCAGCAACAAACTTTGATGTGGCTGAAGATGTCAACTCCAGTGCTCAGGTGTTTCAGGGCTCTGAAGGTGACTCTGAGAAAAGCCACTGCTTATGACGGGGCCTGGTCAGAGAAAAGTTGCTAGTGCTTGCTTTTGAAAGAAGGAGAGCTCTTCAGCAAATGCCAGCTGGTGCCTTCCAGAAGGACCTAAATGTGTATTTCAGTGCCTGTGAGTACATCAGACCTTGAATTACGGCTGGAGCAGCAAATAACACAGTGAGTCTACCCAAGTGCCAGTGTGAAACCTTGAGCCAGCTGCAGAAACAAAGCCCCAAGTGTCTGTAAATGCCAGAAAGTCTGAAAAATGAGATACATATGCATATGCACCACAAAGTTTGCCCTGGATCTTTGGAGAGATCACCTTATTAGAGCTGCCTGTAGCGTTATACCAACTCAGAAGCACTTCTTTTTTCATGTGCCTCTTGAAAAAAGTGTCTTTCTAGTTTCATTACAAAGCATCAACTGCATGGGACAAGCTGAGCATGTTTGACACCCACTGCTATGCAGGAGAGCTTTTTGACTCCTGTTGCCAACTGATCCCTCCTTCTCAGCTGTGAGTTCCACCTGTGCAGGCAGAGCTGAGCAAAGCCACAGCTTAGACAGATTTAAAATATCATCCCTTCACCTGGTAGGATTTCTTGCAGCCCATCCTGCCCCTTTCTGTGGGCTCCTAGCTCTGTGTTCGGGGGTGTGTAAAATAAAGGAGCGCTGAGCAGTGAGCATCATGCCTTGATTTTCTTTTTCATCCCATCCTCACCCTGTACAGAGAGACAGTCTGACAGCCAAAGCCCATAGCAGTGCTTCCCCTCCACTCACTCACCTTGTCACGGGGTGCAAGCACTAGTGAGGGGCTTCCTGCTGGGATGGGGGTAGAGGCAATTGCAGTTTTACCAAGGTAAAATGGAGATCACAGCCCACGAAGGTGATGCTGCTGTGACTGGTAGTGCCTGTGGTCCAGGGCTGCCACTGTACTGTCATGCCATGGGTCCCCGCTCCAGGAAAAAAAGCCCAGAGAGGCTGGCAGGCCATTTCTAAGGACAGAGCTTTGGGCTAATTCAGCCTTATTGCCTGCGGAGCCAGGGACATGGCCACAGGCACTACCCCATGGCAGGTGGCACACGCTGTTAGGATCCCCAAGCATTGCCTTCACTTGGAAATTGTGAGACCTGCGCCTTTAAATGAAACCAATTTGTGTTAGGGGACCAGTAAAATAGTTATTAATGAGATTGATTCATATCAGGGCATGAGTGACAGACGTGGCTATAGCAGTGCTGCTGCAGAGACTTCTTTCCTCCTCTTGAGGGGACACTCCTTCATTTTATCTCTCTCATTAATGAAAAGCAAGAGCAGGAGCCCTTGCACTTGCCCCTGCTGCCCATGGTGCCTGTGTCCCAGCACAAAGCCACAGGCAGGTTTCCTGGCACTTCTGGGCATTGTCTGAGGTGGCAGCTTGAGCCCTGCATGTGCGTGCACATATGTGCATATAGGTCTGCAACCCCGTGAGCACATACATAGGACAGACCTAATCGTTATCCTCGGCAAGAACACGAGTAAGAGGATTTGCCTCTGTTTAACCAAGGAACAATTAACACCTGGCAAGAAGGTCTAATGGCCAGAGCATCTCTCTAACATATTCTGGTGGACAATATCCTCCTCAAGAATACTTTGGAGAAAGAGGACCAGCCTTGGAAAGGTCACAGAGACTGTTTGTGAACTAGTTGTCCCTCGTTTTCAAACTCCTTGACTCTGCTCAGGGAGATAGGTGCAAAGAACTCTGGGCTGGTATAAAATACTCGCTAGAGCATGGCAATGTGTACACCAAGCCACAGAAGTTAGCTTTGCCTAATGTCTCATCATATCACAGCTTCTTGCTTCCTTCTGATCCATCCTGACTTTGAGGGACTGGCAGTTTTAGCAGCTAAGGACTAGCCCCGGGTCTCATACAGAATTGTAATAAAATATGACTTCCACCCCAAAGAACCCACTGTAAGAGGAGAAGGCAAGACAGAAACCGTTAGATCATTATGGACAGTTTAACTACTGCTAAGTTTTCTATAGAAGCATAGAATCGTTATGATTGGAAAAGACCTTTAAGATCTTTTAAGTCTTTTAAAGATCTTTAAGTCCAACCATTACCTAACTCTGCCATGCCCACTTCTAAACCATGTCCCTGAGCACCATATCTAGACAGCTTTTACATACATACCAGGATGGAGATTCTACCACTTCTATGGGCAGCCTGTTCCAGTCTTTGATAACCCTTTCAGTGTATAAGTTTTTCCTAATGTCTAACCTAAACCTCCCCTGGTATAACTTAACATCATTTCCTCTTGTCCTGTTGGTTGTAACTTGTGAGAAGAGACTCACACCCACCCAACTACAACCTCCTTTCAGGTAGTTGTAGAGGAGAACCACATAAATGCATGGGTCACCATCTGGATTTGGGGAGCCACAGCTGGAGGCGAGGAGCTCCAGACACAGGGCACCCAAGGGAGTTCTAGCAAAAGTGAAGATTTGGGAATTTAAGTCGTTATAGCACAGTCATTGTGGAGGCTGCAGGACACAATTTAATTTGAAAGAAGAGCTGATTTCTTTTGTATTCACAGGTTTATCTCATGGTCAGATGCGATGGCTGGAGGGAGTAAGGCATGTTTTTTAATACACAGCTTCCAAGTGTGGAGTAACCTGACATAAACCAAATCCTGTTCTTTCCCTGTCTGTCACTCCATCCAGCTAAACTGAAGTGTCTTGGTCTTATCTTCACACCTTGGTCTTATCCCTAGTAATGCACGTAGAGCACACATAAAGAATAATGTGGGTTGGATGGTTCCTCTGGAGGTCATCTGACCCAACCCAGCGCTCACAGCAAAGCTGAGACACACAAAATTATGTGAACTGGCCTCAAAAAAGTGTGTTGAAAACAAGCCTCACCTCCAGATGACCTGAGCTTTAAAAATGGCCGTGTCAGAAGCCAGCCTGAATTGCATGTGTCAGACACATTTCTAATTGGCCTCATCTTTTATGTAATTGCGCTTTCAAGAGCTAGGTATTATCATTATCTGCTGCCAATGGGCATCAGTCTTCAGAAATCATAGCAGCTAATTTCAAACCTCTGCTTTCAGGGAGAATCTGTCATCGTTTATTTTAATGGGGAACCCTCTGTTATTTAGCAGTTCACCTGTGTGCTGAATTTTGGCTACTTGACAGTGCATCAGCGCTGTCTGGTCCGGCTCTGCAAGTCCATTACTTGGTACAGTGTGAGGGGAAAAAGGAAAAAGGAGTGAAGATGAGGCAGGGTCTCGGCTTCTCCATACACCAAACTGACTTGGTGGGTGGGTTAGCCTTTGGCCGACTGCAGCACATTTGGCTCCCTCCCAGTCCCAGCCGTCACACTGAGGGTGGCATCTCAGAGGAGGTCCCTGGGTCAGCAGCCTTTTGTGGAGCTGTTCTTGGAGCAAAAGAAGACAAATGTCCCACGGTCCTTGGGGCGATGTGGCAAGCCCTGTCCAAGCCTTTGTTCCTTGCTAATTCTGCTGCTCTGGATTTGTGTTCTGCAACCCTGTGATTGGCACTTGACAGGACTGCTGTTGGCTTGAAGAAACAGCTGCATGAATGCGATTATGGGGGAGTGCACATCTGTGTGTCTATGTGGGTTCAACTGTACCAAACCCAAAGTTCCAGTGTAAAAATCATACCTGAGAAAAAAATCTGAGGTTTCTGGAGTCCCATTCTGTGTGTTCTCCTGGGTAGAAGAAATAGGGAAGACTGTGTCATCGTGAAGCTGCAGCCCAGATCTTGCCATTTCTACATCTGATGTTGTGTGTGCTGTTTGATTTGTTGTCATCATCACCCAGTTTGTGCTGGCAAAGGGAGGAACAAGAACAGGCAAAGTTGTACAGAGGACGGTGTCTGGCTATGGAAAAGCTGTGCAACATGACTCATTTTGTGTAAAGGACATGAAATTACAACTGTATGCCACATGAGAGATGGTAGCTGGGCTAGAATCAAAAAACATCCTCATGCAGGAAGGGTATTCAAGCATGTGCTTAATTTAAGAACATATTTAATCAGGGCCTTTGGGCATAAAAGGGTAATGATTATTCTTGTGTTGCTGAGAAAATCCAAGTGACATCCGGAAGATGTATTACTCGAGAAAATTTAGTGTTATTTCAGTGTCCTCATTTAATCTTTCAATTTCTAAAAAAGTAATTTTTTTAATTTCTCATTGCTTGCCAGTGCTGTGAATTCTTTCACAGCTGTTTTACACTCAATTGTTAATGCCAAGTGGAATCAGCAAATGCAATCTGGTTCTGATAATAATTATGGAAGATCAATTCTGCATCCGGCTCTTTTCTCCTTCCCCATTAAACTTCCCAGCATGTAAGATATGCACATTTGACTCTGCAGGGAAAGCCAGACACAGTAAAAGTACCTTTCTCCCTCTTGTACTCACTGTTTGATCATTTAAAAACAACAACATCCCCATTTCCAATTTTTTTCAATGTATTCGACCACTGATTTTTTTTTCTCTATATAACTCTTTGTTGTTGCAGAGATTAAATATGGCCCATATGATTTTAAGTATACAATATGTATTTTTTCTTTAAATTACAAGTGACCGTCTATTTGCAGCAGATTAGCATCCGTCAAAGTCCTGAAGGTGTTAGCAAGTCAGCTGTTGTCCGATCACTGCGTTACTCAAATAACGACACCAACAGCAGGAGCAACAAAGCAGAAGGTGGCTGAAAGCTACTACTGCTGCCCTTCACCGTGAGGGTGATGCCTCCCTCAGCAGGGACATTGTACTCAGCCTAGGAGAGGGTCCCTGTCTCAGCAGTTGGAAAATAGTGTCTTCAGCTTCCTTGGAAAAACCAAGTGCTCTGAGTGGTGCAGCTTCTCTGGACCCGGTGGCTGTGAGAAGGCAAACTCTGCTCTATGCTGACCACATTTCATAGTTTCCTACCCAATGAAGACATCCCATGAAGTGGTCTAGACTTCTTCTGCCTCAGAGACTCTGGACATCAGGCATACAATGGATATTTTTGAAGGGGCTGCAGGAGTCTGGGACCCAAGTGGATTTCCCGCCTATACCCTAAAGGAGATACGCAGCCTGCTGCCAATGGAGCATGACCTCATTTTTGAGATACTTGCTGTGCAGAAAGATATTTAGGCACCTGTTTTAAGAGACGTTCTTGGGCCAGGAGATAAGCAAGGGCTGTTATTGGCTGCAAGATAAGTGCTTGTTCGTTTTATTGACTTTGGGTAAAATTCTGTTCATCTTCCTCAGGCAATTACTCTTCCTGCAACCAATATGACTATCGGCAGGAATAAAGCAGGTGGATTTTGGCTCCTTTTTGAAGACAATGGTCATAAATCTAGCTGCCATCACAAATCTGGGTGCTAAAAGCAGTGCTGGGATTTTTCTGTGGGGAAAAAAAAAGTAAAGATCTGTGGTGTAGAACTAGTGAAATGGAAGGGCAAAAAGGAAAAGAAAATTCAACTTCATTTAATACTTATTATTAAGGCAGGTATTCAACATGACATCAGTAAAAGGTGTGTTCTCAGCTTTGACACTGCCTCCCTATCTGACCATGGTCATATTCCTTGAACACCCCATCCCTTTCAAAGCTGTGGTTAAATATAATTGTACGTAGCTTTGAGATCAAATGACAAGATACACCAGTGAGTGCAAGCTATCATAAGGATATTTTAAAAAGTGGATGATGTTGACAAAACATCTTGGTAAGAAGCCATGAAAACACAGTACAGTGAACAACACAACTAGGGAAGAGGGTTTTTCAGGTTTTTTTAATCTGTAATTTGTTTTTCTTTTTTGAACAATATATCTTAATCTTGCTCTATGGATGTAGCACAAGAGTTACCTGTGCAGAAAGCATCTGAAATCACTTTGTTTCTAGTTTTCTTTCATACTTTCAGCAATATAAATAACCAAAGAGGATATTGCTTAACCGATAAAGCAAAGTGACATCATAATTTATTAATACAGAAGACACAGTTCATTGCTGTTAAATGCCATAAAGAGCTGGAAATAGAGTAGTTTCTCAGAAGGCATTGCCAATATGTCAAAGGAAAGATTTCCTTGATGCTATCTCAGCACACGTAAGATCCTCTCCGAGTACTTCAACTTTTTGCCTTTTCCCCCCTGAGCCACTCAGCAGCATTCAAGGGCAGCTTTGCTGGTGATTTCCCCCAACATCTGATGGCTTCCTGACTGCCCTACTCCTCCCAGGGCTTTGCTCCTGTCACTCGCTCAAACTTACTCCTCTTTGGGAAGGAAAATCTAAAAACTACAGAGCTAAACGTTGAGGACAGAAATGGCTGACCAGCCCATTTATGCCACTCCCGCTGATGTTGGTGGGACAGCAGCACAAGCCCATGTGTCCTCATGGCACCCCTGTGACCATGAGGACACAGAGCTGCACGCACCGAGGAGGAGTTTCAGCACTCTGCCATCCCCCATGCAGCTCCTGGCTGGTAGGAGGGCAATACATCAGGCTGCATGCACTCGGGCCTCGGGCCAGTGAAGCATTTAAGCACCTGCTTACCCCTAAGCTTTTGAGTAATTCCTCTGGCATGAGCTAAGCACAGGCATTGTGGCAGCCTCTCCCTTTCCACGGTCTTCCCTCGCAAGGACGGGTACACTGTGGCCTGGCTGAACACACGGCCACTGGCATCACCTCTGGCGCGGGACTGCTCACCACCCACTTCTTCTCACTTCCTCCCAGTCACAGGCCTGGTAGTCGCTGTCTGACTTTACAGACCACAGTCCTGCTGGCACCTCCGTGGGCGAGCCCCTGGGGAGTCCCGCCAGCGTCTGAGAGGGTCTGCCGGGGCCCCCCAGTGCTGGATTCGGACACAACAATTTTGGAGTATTCCAGGAAAAAAAACCCAACCAACAACCCACTTCTGTTTGTGTGCTGTCCCCAGGCACCAGCATGAGCCAATGTATGGACAAAGTGCAGTGACCACATGTCCACAGTGAGACGTTCCTCCCTAAGTGAGGTAACATAAGCCATCTTCCTAGTACTGATAACTTGCCGCCCTGGAAACTCACTGAGCAGACTTTCAGCTCCATGCACTACTAGTACCTGTGCATAAACACCCATCCTCATCGCTGGTCTCTGTCTGCTTCAGCATAAAACGAGCCTAGCTGTGCTTTTGCAGCTGTGGGGAAGAGACAGCATACCTTTCAGCTCCCCAGGTTATTAATTTGGATTTTTATTCGTGCCAATTTCATGCTTCCCATACACGTAGTCAGCTCCCTCCCTCTGAAATGCACCTATTTAATCTGATTCATATAAAACGTGACTGTTGTATACACGGTGCTGTGTGGGTTCACCGAGTTATGCTCAGTGTGCCAGTGATCCCCAGGGGAGCCGTGGTGTGATGAGCTCCTACCTGCCCGCTCAGTGTGCACCGAGCTTGATCGCTCCTGGCTCCCCGGTGAGACAGATTTCGTCAGCTGGCAACACAGCCTTGCTTCCTGCTCTTTGCCTGCCCGACTCCTCCACAAACACGCACACGCATGTGCGCTCACACCTCTGTAGCCGTGTCAGCATGCGTGCTCAGCCGTGTGTGCCCAGCCAGCCCCCGTGTTGAGCCGGCGCCTGCACGTTGGCAGTGCGCTACCCCCCTTGAATCCCCCTCTTCTCTGGGCTATATGTGGCATTTTGAAGCTCTGACAATCTGCTCCAAATGTTTTCCATATTTGTTCAGCCTCCTTGATTCAAATACCAGGAACAACTCAGCCAGCACAAAGCGAAGCTTTGGGGGGCAAAAAAACTCACACTCCCGTCAGTGCGTGCACACACACACGCACGTGAAAACCTAAAGTTCATTGGCATGGGAAAGGAGGAGAAGAAGCAACCCCAGCACAGCATGTCCCTGAATAACCAGAGCCAGACAGGGAAGGCGCCCGAAGGGGAGAAAAGCACCGACTCAAGCAAGACGCAGGAGTCCACGATGAAGAAGAATAAGAAGCAGAAGCAGAAGAAAGCCAAGGGGGATCCCAAAACTGGCCGGGAGGAGGAATCCCACACTTGTTGTGGCTGCCGTTTCCCGCTGCTGTTTGCTTTGCTGCAGCTGGCATTAGGCACCTCTGTAACAGTGCTGGGCTTCCTTATGGCAGGCATCAGTTCTTCTCTGCTAGTCAGAGACACTCCATATTGGGCTGGGATAATTGTAAGCATAAAGTCTGTTTCTCCATAAAGTGCCTTTGCCAACATTAATGCAAGCTGCATGACGCTCCACTTTAGACTAACCAACTGCATGCCCAACACCATTTGAATTATGCTAACTATAAATATTCCTGGGATTAAATATCTAGGTATGCTATCCCAAGGAAACTGCTCCTTGCAGAATAACATGATCTTCATATTTTTCCTTGAAATACTCAACGGACCTTAAATAAAATACAGGGTTGTTGTTCACTGATGTATGTATTAGCTTGTGCTTTGCAGTGAACTCCTGCCTGGTGATGCTGGAAAAAAATGATTACTTACACTGCCTTCCCTCTTTCCCCACAAAACCATAACAATCAGGTTTTAGAAGTGAGAGCATAACTCTGTAACTCGCAACTTTTAGCCTGGTGCGTTGGTAGTAGTAAGAGGAGAGAAATGGCTGTCTTTTACCTTCCTCGCTGTACTGCATTGAAGAACCGCTGTGATTTAACCCCTTTTCCTGCCTGCTGCTTCCCAGCTTCTCCCCCACGGAAGGGAGGGAATGCAGGTGGCCATGGGGAGGGGGACGGTGCTGGCAAATGGGTAAAACATAGCAGGGAGAGGGAGCCTGTCCCAGGGCCCGCCAGCAGCTCCCGTCAAGTCACATGCAGTTTTGAGTCACACGGGCAGGCGGGGACGGGTAAAGGGCAGGGTCCTGCCGGGTGTAAATAGGAGGCATCGCTGGTGGGGAAGCATGGGTTGGGCACTGGCTGCCCCTGCAGAGCTGGGGAGGAGATGTGGGGGTCTCGGTGCCATGTGCAGTGGGCCCCACTTGGCTGTGTGCTCGGTTTGTCTGTGGGGAGGCAAGGTCAATGATCACGAGCCTGGGATGTGCCATGGATGTGCCGTGGATGCAATTTAGTATGAAGGTTTTTTTCCCTAGGCAGCAGGCTCCAGGAAAATATATGCTGATAAGTTAGTACTGTTTTGGGTGCTGATAGACTGTAAGAACTCCTTGCAAATACATTTGTGTCTGAGTACTTTAAAGAAAAGATTTCTTGATGTGCTAAACAGCTATGGAAGGTTTTCCCATAGGTGTAATTCCTTGCCAGTTGAAGGATTATCTGAACACCTAAACTGCTTGGGGGTGGCTGTATTAATCCTGCTAGGTGACCCTCCAAAGAGTGGGAAGAAAAGGGCCTAAGCTCCCAAAGGACGAGCTCCTCTTACTCACCTCAGCCTTCTCGTTTCTATTCCGAACAACGAGGTATCTCAGGGTTAAGTGATGTTTCATGGGGTGAGAGCTTGCCCTAGCTCAGGAGAACTTCCTCTTGGGGTTTTCGCTGTTACAAGCCAGGGGGGAGTATGGATGATAAAATAGCAGCATGTGACATTTTCACTCCTCCTGTTTATTTTGGGGATTTTGGAGGTCAGATATTTCTTTTCCAGGCAGCACTTGTAGTATTTGAAAAAGCTTTGAAATAGCTTTTTCAGTAGAAAAAGATGACACACAAAGGCTGAGGAAAAAGTGAGCTGGACTGAACTAGTGTACAGTGAGGGATGTGAGAAAAGCCACAGAAGCAGCCCCTAGCCCATGTGAATGTCATCAGTGTCCAGACAGCATCGATCTGAGACATCCACATATTCCTGATCTCCCTTGTGGAGACCTGAAACCCCACCAAAGTCACTACTTTCTGAAGGCCAAGCTCTAACCTCTCTCATTTGTAGCGGCAGCCACCAGCAGTAGTGACATTTAGATGCCCACATGAAGCAAAACTCAATAACTTTCAGAGTATCCCCCTGAAAACCAGGCAAAACTCGCTGTGTGCATTCCTGAGCTAATCCTAAATGGCTTTTGGTGTACCCCTGCTTTCCTTAAGGATGATGGCAGGGACCACATGCTGCAGGGGGACACAGCCAGGCAGGCTCTTGGAAAGCTTCATTGCTCTCCCATGTGCTCAGCCAAAAGCAGAGGGGAAAGAGGGATCTGACCATGCCCAGCGGTCAGATGCTGGCAGAGAGGATGGTAAAAGGAAAACCTGTGCTAGAAAGGAGATGTGGAGGTGGTGGCAGTGCAGTCCCAGAGCCTCCCAGCAGGAGAGCACACACGGAGCGCTGGCTGTGGCCAACGCACCACAGGAGTGATGCAGAGCAGGTATCTGAGGGGCAGAAAGCAGGAGGTACAACATGATGCTGCATTTACTTTGTTCCTGTGCTGCAATGTCTCCCTGGAGGTGTTTGGTGCCCACAGGGACATCAGATGGAGAAGGCCAGGAGCTGCTGAGCTGGAGTTTCTGTGTGTGTGGATCAGAGGGTACTGCTGGTTGAGCTGTGACAGGAGGCGTGCTGAGGACCACCCTCCAGGGAGCTGGGAGGAAGCTGTTTCGCAAAGGAGGACCCTTCGCTAGGACATCCTATGTGTGGCTGGATGTCCTTTGGGCTCGCTCTTGGGCTGCTGTGGGAGGCTTCATGGAGGGCACATAGGTAGGGGATGGACAACCCATGTGCCACTTGAAAACAAACCTTGTGGCAGAAAGTGACTTCCCGAAACTCATTTATTTGCACAGAAATGAGCAACAGAAGAGAAAGATGTGATGTAAGATACCAGAGCATATTTGTTTTAGTAGCATCCCACTCAAGTGCTCTTTTTAAAGGACTTGATTAGTTTTCAGAATCAAGAACTTAAAAAATCTATTATCGAGACCTTTTTAGCAACATTAGAGATAATGAGCGAAGCTCATTCCTAGTGTTACTCCTTTGGAATTACACCAGGGCTGGATTTCACCCCATGGCTGTTAATGCAGGATGACAGAAAAATGAAGGAAAATTGCTAATGTGTTAAATAGACCCTGATTGATTGAAATAATTTTTTTTCTTTTTTATTAGTGGTAAAATGGTGACACCGTTCCTTGATGAAAATCAAGTGCTTTAATGCATTAGCATGAATGAAAAGGAACTTATTTAGAGAAGCAACCAGAGTAAAATGCTACCGAGGAAAACCAAACCATGCAAGGCAGTCTGAATTAAACCAGTTCAAAACTTGACCTTCTAGGATTGTGAGGATAATGCAAGCCAGGGATTGGGGTCACCATCCTATGGAATAAATGTGGCCAGCAATCTGCTGATGGGGAGTGGAGGAGGCCCCCTGACATCCCAGAATGGTGCCTGGGCATCAGCCCTTCCCTCCTGCAGCTCCTGCAGAAGGAAATGGTAACAGCTTGCATTGCATCAGAAGTCTTTCACCAAGAAACCCAGTTAAAACCTACCAGTTTGAAATGTATTTCACCCGAAATCTGTGGGGCATTAGTCAGAAACCAAAGCAAAGGTTTACAGACAGAAACCACGGAGCCTATGTGATTTACCGCTTCTGCTTCAGCTTTAATAACCTATTCCCTGTAAAATGCCTCCGCTGCATTGCTAGGGACAGGCAAATAAATGCAATTAAAACCAGTGAGGGTGGTGTTCATTTCACCTACCCATAGCCATTTATAGTGGTTCAGGTCTGAAACATTTGCTCAGCTCCACTGCAAGACCTGTCCTGAGCACCCAAAACTGCAGGCTGGACCGCCTCAGCAGTCTTTTCCTTCTTGCTGTTTTGAAGGAGCTTGGACAAACTCTTCACAAATCCACCCAGAAGCGCAGGGCTTTATTTTTTTTTTCTGTGTCTTGCTACTGACTTGCTGCTTAGCTTTGGGAAAGTCACTTAACCTTGGTAAGACTTTTTTATTTTCCCTGTAAAGTGGGGTTAATAATGGCTATCTGTCACCCCATTGCTTTGAGATCCTTGGATGAAAAGTGCTGCAGAAGCAGTAGATATTAATGGTATCCTTTTCATTCTCTTTCATTAGCTTGTGGCCTTTTGACACCCCAAAGAAGAAACAATGTATTTCTCCTTGAAAAATCTGCTCTTTAGTTTGTTTCCACTGTGATCAAAAGTAGAGAGTGTCAAGAGTTTTTGCAGGAAAGCTCCCTTTCAGTAGCCCCATTTTGCAGACTCAGGCAGTTAAGAAAGTTATAGAAATGTTCATCAAAATTTATTATCCAAGGTGTTTATTATTTCTGTTGTAAAGTTATTTTAAATCCATAGATATGTATGGCTGTACATAAAATTGGGATTTTAAAAAACATTTTTTAAAAAAACTATTTCTCAGAAGGCTCAAGGCAGCAACTGTGGCTCCAGCTGTCATTTATTTTATTGCAAAAATTGTAACAAAAGATCTGCCACAGGCCAAGTGCCCCAGCCCAGGAGCTGTGATGCTTCTCCCTGCTCAGAGTCTTCAGGGCCACATCTCCCAGGTGTTTCCCCAGGCCAGAGGGTCCCTGAGCTTTACCCAAGGGGCAGCTGTGCCTTGTTGTCTTTTAGCTGCACTGCTCAAGCATTGGCTTCTCTGATGTGAGGCTTTGTGGTGCAAAAGATAAGCAGATTTTTATCTGAAAAAGCAATTTAATTATTCTTCATTTACCTGGGGTCAGAAATATTTATGTCTCTTCGAGTTTTCATACCTTTTTTTGAAGACTCTTTAAAAAAAATAAGCCAAAACCTTCACCAAGGGAGACAAATCCTTTGCTTTGAGCAGCTCAGGGACAAGGATAGGCAAGACACAGGGTCCCACGATGGCTAGAAAACCCAGCTGTGAGGGACATTTTGCAGGAGATGAGGGACAAGAGCAAGCGTGTTGCATGACAGCATCAGGGAGCGGTGCAAGACAACCCGTCCATACAACAGGGCTGAAGGAGTTTGAGTTTGCCTGATTTTCACGCTTCAGAGATGTTTTGATGGTTATTTCAACGTGGGTAGCAAACAGCCAAGACTGTCTCCCAGTGCTGTGTATCCCTATCAGATGCTGATAATTGAGATGTTTGCTTAATTGTTGGACTTCTGTGCACGAGTCTGACTCAGGCAGTGGGTCTTGCCACTGACTCAGCACGTGCTTATGAGCTGGCAAATCTGAGGGCCAAAATTGATGGCGCTGCCTGTAACAGACAGTGCTGACCCAGCCTCTGCCTCATCACCTTGTCAGGGTCAGTGTTTGAGGCTGATATTTGGGGCTGGAAGGGCAGGAAGGCAGAGTGAGAAGCTCCCCACACCCAGCATCCCTCTTTGGCTTGTACAGCTCTCGATAAAGTTGCTTTGGCATCCCCCCGTTCCCAGGGAAGTAGCGGGGCCCCTAAATTAAGCTGGACTTTTGAAATGGTAGAAGGTGGCAATTTTCTGATTTTCATCCTGAAGATGGGTACAGTGGTGGTGGCCTGTATAACTGTTAAGGACAAGCTTTAAAAGATTGCTGTGAGATGCATGCTGAAGGGATAAAGTGTTGTATACAGCTGTTTGGGGATAAAAGTGCTGTGCTATGAAGTGATATAAATTAGAATTTGGGTTCAAGCATGCTTTGATCATTAGCTGGGGTTGGCTGGACCCATGCTCCTCTGGACCAGAAGGAGTTTGCTGTACCCGTAGCTGTTCCTGTGATGCAGATGGTTTTCCCAGCTCACTGTAACAAAGCAATTCAAAGGTCACGTTGTCTCTGTCAATTTCCCCACAGATGAGGCTCTGTAGATATATCTACCTAAAAGCCTTTCTGCAGATGGTCTCTTGCATGATAAAATGAGGCAAACCATACAGGTAAACCTCTGTCAGTCTCCTTGCCTTTCTCTTTCCGGATCCTCCCACCTGCTGGATGTAACATTTGTTCATGAGGATGGACACTCCGGCTGCATGGTGGTGGCCCAGCCAAACATCAGACAATCGCTTTATGTGTGAGGCAACCTTTTTATCTTCCTAGAGAGGGTCAATAATTAGGAAGCATCCCCAGCTAGAGTGAGAGGCAACCAATCCCCTTCCATATTGATATGGGAGATGACTGACTATTTAAAAACTCCTGAAATGTGTTCTCTTTTAAAGCCTGAAAGGAAAGAGACACTTTCTTGTTAGCCCTGGCCCCTTGCTGGCTTTTTTTTTTGTTGTTGCTTTTGACACCTTTTCCTGCAGCAATTGTGGAGGTGGCTTTCAGGCAGGCTTTACCTCCTATACAGCCTTGCTGGGTTTTTAACTTTTACTTGTTATTAGGGAAACCGATTTCAATTTTTAATAAAAGGTGACACTTAAAAACCGGTGCCATCAAAGCAGCTAATGGAAATTATAGTCATGCAGGCATCCATTTTTTTATACAAGCTAGCTTCAATTAGCCATGGGCAAACATCAAAAGGTTTGAGGGAGGACTGCCTTCAAGAAGAGCCTCCAAGTTTAGGTGTTTAATTGAAACTTCTCCAAAATATGTGAAACTCTGGATAGTATGCAACGAGGTACGCTGCATGAAATATGCTATGGTGAGGTTTCTGGAGCTTACCTATAGCCATATATTTATGTAGCACCAGAGCTGTATTCTTCAGAGGCCTCTGCCATTAAATCTCAGGATTTTTTGATAGTAGTTATGCATTGATGCCTGGTTAGCTGAAATCCATACTTTTATTTTGATCAAGTACAAAGTGGAAAACTTCTATGGGAAAAAATGTTGAAATGTTCTGAAAGAATGGTTTGGGAAGGTAGCTGCACACCAGAGGTCTGTGTGATACCTGGTCAAGTGCTGATCTAATCCTGGACACCTTCCATGGTTTAGCCCCATTGCCTATCTATATCCTCAAGGGGAAGGAAGGAGGAAAACAGAGTTCCTGACTGGATTGTGTCTGTGCAAAAAGCCTAGGTAAGATTTGGAGAGGGAGATTGTTCAAACAGGTTTCCTCAGCCTAGTTAGCTTTTGACTGTAGAGATGATAGCTTTCCATAGCTACACGGTCATTGGCACATCTCAAACGGTGAGTTGTGTTCATGTAGCCCTCTTAGCCATGCTACACTTCTCACATTGCAAATCACTGCTGGCTCTGGGACCTTTTAATGTTTGGGGTTTTTTTTTTGTTCCCCTAGGCTTTTGATGGCCCAACACCATATTTCTGACTTAACAGCCATAATGAACTGCTGCTGCAGCTCCTGGCATTGGAAGCCTTGGCAGTGCTTTGCCAAGGGAATTAAATCTCACCACAGCACAAGTGACCATTTTCATTGCTGAGCAACTGACCTAAACAGTGAAGATCATTACAGAAAAGATATGGTTTCATTTGATTATGATCTTCTTGCAGGGTTTTGATTACTTTACAGATTTTAAAAGAAATTTGTGTAACTGTCATGGTGTTATTACATGGTTTGAAGGGACCTGTAGTAAAGACATCATTATTTTATTCTGTAGGTGGGACAGGGATGGTCAGTTATCGTGGAGTTTTATGGCTGTTAAGAGAATTATTTCCTAGATGACGATGGCCTTTGCCTGCCACCACAATATACATGTTTATCTTTATTATTGCAGCTATTATTTCTGGAAGTACTTTATATGCAACTAGGCTGTCCTTACGTCTAACAAGAAATCTATAAGAGGAAAAACCATTAAGGCACAATACATCTGTGTGGCAGACTGGTTTCTTTTACATGTGGTAGAGAGACCCAGGCTGACCCAAGGCTGATGAAAGCTGGCAGTGAAAGCTGCCTGTAGCACCTGCTTTTGTTGACATTTCCTCAAACCTCATAAAGCTAATGAACACCAGTGTCACTGTCTGCAGCAGCCTATACAGATGTCTGGCAGCAGAGATAATCCTGGTTCATAATGGCAAAGCCAACAGGAACATTTTCTTCCTTGCATCAAAGTCTGTGTCCCGTGGGATTGTTAAACAGTGGATAACGTGGCCTCTCCAAACGAGTGGAGAGGAGCTAAGCCTTGCCATAACTGATAAGGCAGGTGAGCTGTCAGACCAAATATCACCTCTGAGGGTTAGCCAGTGACTTCAGAGATAGCTGTAAGACATAACTCCTTTACCCTTGTCCCTACAGACAGGAAGTCTTGAAGTGGGCAACTATGAAATAACTTGTCCATAATGAAAATTTCTTCCTAATTCTGTTAATAGCAGTTTTCCCCCTGAAGTTTGAGAGATTACATTCTTATTGAAAAGGAACAGTTCACCAGTGGGTCTCAGCAATGTCACGTGGCATTGCACCGTCTATATTTGAGACATATTGTCCTTCAACATGTTTGCTTTCTGCCCCGAATGCTGTGGCAGAAGATTCTTGCTAATGAGCTCCCATATAAAGCGAGGATGAGTTATGCTCTGTCCTTGTGAGCGTTTGCAGCATTTGTCTTGTGCTGTGGTGTAGGCCCAAGATGTTTCTTTGAACCAGGTTTTTGCCTCCTTCCTTCATGTCTTGGTGGATGCTTCCAGCTCTCCCAAATTAGCAGCCTCACGTGCCAGGATTTCCAAGATGCTCTGGATAGGAAGCACTTTGCTGGAGAAAACCACCTATTCTAGACCAACACTCAAGCTAAAATTGTAGCAATAACAAAAGAAAACCAGGTTTCACAAATATACAAAGGAGAGATGCAGGGAGATTAGAGCAATCTGTGGTTTTGAAATCTGTGGAAATAAAGCAAACCACATTAATATGACAGTGAACAAAGATAATGAATGCAAACCACAGTGTTCATATTTCCCCCAATTCTGTCTATTACAGAACCATCTTCATCACTACCGTGGGGTGTCCTTGTGTCGCTCGTACACCTTGTGCTTGATCCTTGCAGGACCAGGCATGAGTGAGCTGCAGGGAGGTGAGGATGAGGAGAGCAGCTCCCTTGCCCTGAGCCTCACAATCCTCACTGGGTGGCAATGTCTGCGAGCTTTGTCCAAACACTCTTCTGCATTGTCACCCGGGTTTGTTCCTGTCAGGTTGGCTAGTGCAGGAGGATGCTGGCACTGTGCTGGGTGGAATGTCAGCCTGCTGTGCTTTGGTGACAGCTGGAGCTCTTCAGCACAACAAGATCAGCTAAAGTGAAGCTGGCAGTGAGGGATTTCAGGTACACAAAGATTGAGATTGATCTTCTTCTTTACTGCTTGAGTTCTGCTTTTAAGATGATCAAGATCTGTAAAGGCATGCTCTTTGCAAGTGCCACATGTGTGTTGTGGTACAGTTGCAGCCTCGCTGTTGAACCATCTATTTTGCAGCAGTGTGTGAGGCTCCAAGCTGTGAAGAACACCCAGTTGTGCTGAGCCTGGGTGCATGCTCAGACAGAGCTGGTTTGCCAAAGTCCTGAAAAGCCAATGGCTGCAGGCTGGATCTCTGTGGGTGCAGGGATCCTCATGGGTGAATCAACTGGAACCCACTTCTAAATGTGGTTCGAATCAGGTCCTGTTCCTGCCAAAATCTATCGGATCAGTTCTCACAACAGGCCCTAAGCCTCTTCGGGGTGCTGGCAACCCAGAAAATGTCTATTTCTATTTTGATTGTGGTTTAAAAAATATTAATACTTAAGTCACTTTTCAGGCTTGAGACCTTCCTGCCCAGTGGAACAAAAGTCTACTACTTTCTGCTAAAAAGAAATAGTACTGAAACTTTTTTAGTGCATAAACTTTTAAGTTTTTCAGCCAGCTCTAGTAAACAGCTGTTTTCCCTGCATTGTGAACTGGTGGGCTTCACAGGGTATGCCTTAACCAAAATTAAATCTGTACCCTTCCTAAATACATCTGTATCACATTTGGGTCTTTTTCTGGACAACACTTTTCTAAATTTAAATTCTTTCCTTGGATAACCTTTCACATAATTACCTCTTCAGCAAAGTGTGTGTTAGTCCGCCTTGAATAATTTGAAATATAGGATATTGAAATAAGCTTGAGTTGAAATTTGCTCAGCATAGACATGCGTATTTCTAGATTTCCAGATAACAGTTACAAGAGCTGATCTAATTAACTGCTATTCTGCAGCTCTTACAGAATCTATTTTATTTGTATAACAAATGCATATTGATTGGTGGCCAGCAAGTGCTAAAGCAAGTTCAATTGCATTTTATATTGTGTGCTTAGTCAATACAGCATGGGAAATGTATGCTTCATGCTGGGATATTGCAATGGCTATTGAAGCACTAGGATGCAGGATTACCTAATGCTACTTAGCAATCAGCATCAACAGCATCCATAACGCGCCTGCTATAATGCAGCTGTCTTAGTCACTTAGCGAGTCCTAACGAATATTTACCAGAGGATTTTTATAGTTATTTTATTACGGTTCACAGGTATAAGTCAAAACTGATCTATTAATAATGTATAAAATAGAAGCATAAAGCTGCTTTCTGTATAAATGTTCCACACTTCGGTGTGCTCCAATGAGTGAATTCACCTTTAAAGAAGCGAAATGTAAAACTTATATGGGTCATAATTCTCAGTAACATTAATTTTTACCATCACTTACAAAAATACACATCTCTGGTTAAAAAATGTTGGTATATTGTTATAAAAGAAATACTTAGGCTTTCTGAAACATCCTGGCTGAGACTTGCCAGAATCCCAACCCAGTGTCATCTTTTATAAATATCTCTCTACAAATGTGGCTCTTCAAGTATCCCTGAGTATATTATTTAAATCCCAGAGGAACTTTAGAAAGTGTGTGCAGGAATGGAAATCCTTTTAAACGATAGTCTTTTGTATGGGAAGCTTTCTGAAGAGGGAGGTCTGATCCTGCCGTGCTGAAAGCCAGCAGAGTCTTTTGCAGAAGTTGTATGAGACAGTTGATGGTAGAGAGAAAATTCCATCATTGGTATCTGGCTCTGCACTTGGAAATGAATGCAGCTCTGTCAGCCTTCTGTGGGAAAACGGGAATGGGCGAGCGGGCACAGTCCCATGATGTCTCATGGGAGTAACCTGGAGGCAAAGCTGACCCTTGGTTTGTGCAATTGTAAATGCCCACTAGTGTGGCTGAAGCAAAACAAATTGGATCTTTTGCTCATAAGAAGCTCCTTCAGCACCAGATTCTGAAAATACTTAGGTCTAGCTTTGACATGAGCAGCCCTTTTGATTTTACATGAATTTAGGGATGTAATATTAAGAGAGTATATTTCAGCTTTTTTTTTTTTAAGTTCTTGCTGCAGGTTCTTTCCTTCAGCCACTACTGCCACTGGAGGAGTTTATCATTTGGATATTACTTGAGATACGATTTCCTTAAGATTTAAGTTTTATGGCCATGTTAATTGAATTAAAAGATTAATATACAGTGGAAGGGACCAAGGACATAGGCGATTAATCCTGAGAAATAAAACATAGTTGAGTAGCATAGAAGCACTATAGGACAAAAAAAAACTATGCAGCACTGAAGGACCTTTGACAAGAAAGGTTGCTTTTTCCCCCGACAAGCCTGTCAGCTGTGGCTGTCAACAATAAAAAGAAGAAAACAAATAAATTGGAGGCCGTGTGTAAGTCATAGGACCAGAGTATAAATACACATGACATGAAAAGGAGTAAATAATACTGACGCTTTCTTTAGAAATGTTCTGAGGCAATACTTCCTATTCATGTCCTACTGAAATGACATGAAATAAAACTTTATGGGAAAAAGCGTTATTAATCACACAGGTTCTTGAGGGACATAACTATCCGTGTGTTGAGAGGCACTTTTCCTTTACAGGGCTGCTGTCTAGTGCCTTACACCAACAATGCAGATATAAAGAAAAATTTGATATTTTATCCATCAGACCATAAAAGAAATGTGTTTAACCATTGCTGCCTAAAAGGACAGTTACGTATTTTTCACTGCAGGTCAAGCAGTCCCCTATGGAGCTGGAAATCTGGATGTGAACAGCACTGCCATAGCAAGTAGGCGAGGATGGGGCCATGAAGGAGCCCCGTACTGCTGCAGGCATTTCCAGGGTGTAGTCCCACCCCTGAGCAGAGACAACTCGCACCCCTGTGTGGCCTGAGAAGGCAAATCCCACTGCTCTGGGAAAGCAGAAAGCCTCAAATTAATGAGAAGTCTTCAAAACCCCCGAAGTAAAATGAAGGGGGGGAAAAAATTCAAATTCTCACTGTAGTCACTGGGAATTTAATAGCTGTCATTTATAATCAAGATGCTCCTAGCAAAGAGGCCAAAGCTCGCTGCTGGCCCTGTGTGAAGACAAGCCTCAGCACCTTTGAAAGCGCGCTGACTCATCTCAGCTAAGGTCCCCATTAAGGCTCATCACACCTGGACCTTTCTTAAAGGTGTGACATGAAGTGGCATTTAAAAAAGTGTGCGTGCCATTGGCTCACCTGTTTTTCCAAGGCAACCCAAACACGCACGGATTCCCCCAAGTGTAGCTCCAGCCACCGACAATGCCCTCTCCCTCTGCGAGCACATCCAGGACTCCTCGCATCCTGTGATCCAACCATGGTAGCTCCAGGGCTACCACAGGGACCTCTCATCAGGTGTCTGGGGACCCGGCTCCTCTTGTCCAGGTGTGAGAGAAGCTGCCAGAAAGCGGCAGTCCAGTTGCAGAGCTGTGGCTCCTGTGTCCTCCTGTGACTTCTGCTCGCTGGTCCCCCAAAAACATGGGAGAGGAAGGCACTTGACTGGAGTGTTTAGCACCATGGGGGTGCCCAGATAACACTGTTTTAAAAAGGTAACTATTTATTTGGCTAGCTCCTCAGAGCTCCTTACATGGCTGGAAAATACCTACCAGTGAATATCTGCTCCTGCAAATAAATCTCAGTCTTCAGAATTGATAATAAAGACAGCTAAATGAATAATAAAGTGTATAAATACTTTTTCCATTACCATTAACCATCAGCAATTACTGCCATGGGGCTAAAATGCAGTGTCAGATGCAGAGGAGATGTCTTCTTTGGTGAGGTGTTCACTCTAGGAGAAAAAAAGGAGGAAAACCTCTGCTCTGAAGTGTGCTGCTCCTTACCCAGCGGCAGCTATGGTTACAGATTTACAACCTGTACTGGTGACATAAAAAACTTGTCAGCATCCAGTGGTATGAAGGATGGTGCTTTTGGGGCTTGCAAGCCCGACTTTGTAATTGTTCTACTCCTTTTTTTACTTAGTTACATGGACAAAACCTCAAAACGCATCCTGGAGGCTATTGCAGGGCTGTGTCTTTGCAGGTCTGATTTTAAAAGTCCCTCTGAGTAAGATTTTTGTGCCTTCGTGCCTGTAAAGTAAAGGTTAAAGCAGTGTTCTCCTCACAAGCACGTTGACACATATGAGGCTCTTACATGCACGGCTGTAGCCCCTACTCAGACGACTTGGCTTACACATTGCTCCTTGAACTACAGTCCTGCTAGCACAGAAAGGTGTTTTGGCTTGAAAAAAGTTATTTTTGTGGGGTTTTTATTTGTTTGTTTGTTTTTAATTTGGACATATTCTAAATCTCTCTCCTTGCAGGTCTGTGTGATATCCTTAGTGGGATTTGTTATGCTTTGTATTTCCTACCAACCTGATGAGAAGACGTGTGTGCAGTTCACAGTAAAGGTACCTTGACTTTTAAAAAAAAATTTCTTTTTCTTCTCATGTCATTAATGATAATCAGAAAAGTTGATACTGGGGGTATTTTTAAGACAACATGAAAAGAAGTGAAAATGCATCTGAAATGCAAGAATTATTTTCTGGTATTTTCCAGGCAGCTCAGGAAGAAACTGTAGCCTATGAAGGGGAAACTCTAATAACAGATATTTCAAATCAGAGCAACATATCTTTTTATTTGCTGTGTTTTAAGAATATCAAAGAGATTCAGATCAACAAAGCTGGAGTAATTTGGGAAGTGTTCAGTGAAAGATTGGAAGTTACTGATTAAGTGGAGATACTGATAGAGAGCTGGGTAAGAAGTAGGGTGGCATATAATGGGGTCCTCTTAAAGATTTAATTTTTAATGTGTTCTAAGAGGCACCTCAGCATCTTCCTAGCAGTTTTGCTCCTCATCAGGAAATAAGAAACTGCGTGGGCACAGGCAAACTAAAAACTGTGGCTGGAAATCTTTACCTGCCTGCCTCCATGGTCAGGTAGAGAGCCACTGTAGCTGAGCACCGCAGCCGTGTCAGCACACAGTGCCTTGTGTCAGTCGTGGGCAGAAGCGAAGACAGGGAAGCATTAGCAAACCATGGGGACAGCCATTCTTCCAGAATGCCTTTCCCATCTGAGGATCACAAGAGAGGCGCAGAAGCCATGCATCATGCCCCGCCTCGGTCCCCAAAACTGTGCTTTGTTGACACTGGTAAACGACTAGAAGAGAAAGGCTGAGAATGCTTGTTCCAGATGGGTCGTTTTTAACACCATTTTTCTGGGCTGTTTTTCCTTATTATTGTAATTTGCAGGGCTCTTAATTTTTTGCAGACACATAATAACCAAGAAAAATACCAACACAAGCAACACAAAATAACAGTAATTATTAACTGAAAAAGGCAGAAGGAAATCAAATGCAAGGAGCGGCTTTTTGAAACCTGGCATTCATCCTCCCTTAGAAATTAGGCCCCGGTGTGTCTTTTGTGCCTCTCTCAAGCTTCTCCTGTACTTACATAAAGAAAAGGAGAAGAAGAACAATTGTTTCTACCCTCTGATTGCCTTTACATTCTCGTCCTGTCACCTTTACACCCCCAAGTAAGCGTTATGGCTGCCTGGGGAGCTGCTGGGCTGGGTAGGAGCTGCCACACCAGGCTTTTTATTGCTTGTCCTGCAGCATTAAAATTGAACTTGGCATGTGAGCAGGAAGGGAGTCATCCCTCGTGGTGGGAACGGCATGTTGGGCTGGGCAGCTCAGATGTCTCTGCCACCCGTAGCAACACCACCCACTCTGGCAGTGATGAACATGAGCCATCGCTCCTGCAAGAAAGCAAACATTTTTAAAGTGCTCTCCAGGCGATGTAAAATGGGTCATTCCTCATCACCTGGCAGAATTAGAGCTGAAGTCTCCCTTGAAAGACTTCTGGTTCAGTCAATAGCCCATGGACTGTTAATCCTCCCCAAAATCCACCTTCCTGGCATTTCCTATTGCAGTATGCCACAAAACTCCATCACTCCCAGGCTGCTGGCCTCTCCTTTTCCACGTATCCCATGTGCCCCCTTTCTCACTGCCTGTCCAGAGCAACAGCTTCTGCCTGTAGGGCACATACTTATTTTAAGCAAAGTAGGAGCTAAGAGTCTGCTACAGGGCTTTGATCACACAGAACTCATCTAAGTCTCCAGTTATCACTTCTCAGATCTTCAAATATCAGTTAAAGGCTGTCTCTGAACAAAAAAATGAACATTAGCTATTCAGTGACGAGGCTGAATATGAATAATTGCAATCATGAGACAAAGCTGAGCTGCTGGGGTCGTTCTCTCCTCCTCAGGGGCCTGATGCTTTATCCAGCACCACAGTTGGGTTCAGCCCTCTCTGTCCTCCTGGGGACTTGCTCCCCAGCCCAGGCCCTGCCCTCACCGCTGGTGACTGGTGTCCACTGAAGCTGCTGAGCATCACACTACAAGAAAATTTGGTTGAGCTTTCCTGAAGTTCAGTAAGCACCCCAGCATCCCTTGCGTGGCTTGAGGGTCACTTTGGGAAGAGAACCACACACACAAAGGCCTGGGGGATTTTAGTCAATGACCACTACAAGTTACTTGCTCAGAGTGGGAAGCAGGAGGAGACCCGTGCAGTTCTCTCTGCCTTCCTCGCTCTCGACAGCTGCTTCTTTCATTTCACACTTGTGTGAGTCCTGTATCCTGTTAAAAAAGGAGGTGTTAGAACTGCTTTTGGCAGAAGTCCCTTCCTGAAACTACCACAGGTATCCACAGCACCCCATGTGTCCAAGAGAAAGGGAGACCACCATCAAAGGGAGGGTGGCTTTGCCCTTCAGGGGGACAATGGTGAGTCCCAGGTTGAATTTCTGCCACTGCCCTATCTCTGCATCTCAGGAAGTGTGCTCTGCAGTATGGCAAAGCAGCAAGCACAGCTGTTACCCATGGTTTTAATAGGGGAGATCCTCTCCCTTTGCAAAAACAAAACAAAACAAAACAAAACAAAACAAAACAAAACAGGAAAGAGATCTCCTGTGGACTTCCTGGGCTATCTGCTAATATTTGGCAGATCACTCACTGTGGTCTTCATCATGGCATCTCCCATGGTAGCGTGACACCCTCTACTCCTGTCCGCCCAGTCCCAGCAGCCCACGCCGAGACACACACTGTGGTTCCTATTCCCTGCATGGCCACCACCGCCTTCAAAAGGGGTGCACATCTGCAAACCCTTCTGGTTTCACCTCTGATAACTGTGAGAAGCCTTCTCCATGAGGAACTTGATCCATCCTAGGTTACTGATTTTCTTTTTGGCGCAGAGCAAAACTATCGCTGGTAAATATTGCTAAAATGTTTCTTCCTCTCATGAGGAACCCAAAGGAGGATGAGCTGCCATGCTCTGACCTCATCGTATGCTGCCTTTCTCCACTTCCCTTTTCTCCTTCTAATTAAACACCAATCGCAGTGCCTATCTCTCTGAGGCTGTTAAAAAACACTTTTTCAGTGGCAAGTTCTGGTTCCTGGGCAGAGCTCACTGCGCGGTTGTATTTGCGATGTTGAAGTGGCCTCCAGGTCTGCCATGTGATTAATCTGCTGATGGGATCTCAGCACTTGCTGTCTTGTACTCCCTCGCAGGCTGTATTTGCATTTGCCTCACCTTTGACATTTGGAAATGTGTTCATTTTCAGCAGCTCTCAGAGAGATTCCTCTGCAAACATCTTGTGAGAATAATAAGCTATTTGGAAATTGCCCTATGTCCCCATGCATCTCTGCTAGCCTCTGAGGATTGCTGTAAGAACTGCCCATGTATACAAATTCTGAGATTTCCTTCCCTTTAGGCACACAACAGGCAAATTCTTCCTTACTGTACCTGGGGTGTAGCTTAGGCTGTGGTTTTCATGCTATTTTGTCCTGACTTTGGATAGAAGTTGGCAGTTAAATAAAATACCTGTCAAGGGAGAATCAGGCACGTCATGCAGTCTTGGCTTAATATCTCATTTATAAGGGAGGCCCGAGTCTGTCTTCTGCTGTTCTGAATCCAGGGATTTCCAGACAGTCCACTGGGACTTCTGCATAGCAGAACAACTTTCATCCTTCAGAGAAGAGGAACGGTCATCAGTGTTTGTCCATATTCCCCATCAAACATATTTGCACCGGCTTTTAAAGTAATGCCATCGGCTTCTGAATTACCACATCTTTGTTTGGAGGGGGTCCATAAGTCAGCAGCACTCTCTTCTATGTGCTTTATAGAAGGAGGTGGCCCTATTTTCCCACTTCACCTCTCCCACGGACCTTTACCTTGAAGGCTACAGGGGTAAAGTAATTACATTTAATAAGAGCCACCCTCATTTTGAAGCTCCCCTTGTTTTAAGACTGCAGGGAAAGTCATTAAATTTAATAGTAGCCAAGTCTTGGAAATTAAGATCTTGCCGTTCAAATTCAGTGATTTGTGGGAGAAAATGTATATAGTGCTTTAAGATCTGTAATAAGCCCAAATATTTTTCTTTCAAGCTGGCAACTGAATAGGAAGATTGATTCACACTGTAGATATAAGACAAATATACCAGGAGTGTGAATTTTATCAAGACATACATACTTGGAGTTTCAAGGTCATAAAAAATGCTTTCATATTGATAGTTTGCTTGCAGTATTGGGGTTAAGAGAGAGAGAGAGAGAGAAGCTGCAGTCTAAAATAACAGTTTCCTAGTGATGCCATGTGTCTGACAGATAAGACACTACGAAAAATAAATGTTTTTACAGTGCTGAACAGAACAAAAAATGCTATTTTGGCTAAACACAGAATATGATTTTAATATACATTCACACATATTTTGCATGCTGCACAGCAACTGCCAGTTCCAGCTATCAAAAGCAAGGGAAGTCCACGTGCTCTGGTATCCCAAGGTCTCAGGTGAAACCCAGAGTGACAAAGGCTCCAAATTGCTGCCAGTTTCCATGTGTTTGTGGGGGTGGATTCTGCACAGCTACCCTTGATAAAAGCCACCCTATTTTAAAGCTGCCACTGGTGTAAGGAGTAGTGGAGTCATAAGGAGACCCTTGTCCTTCTCATGCCATAGCACTGGGAAATGAAAGGCGCTCTGCTTTTTCACACCTTTGAAAAACTTCTCCATGTTTATGGGGCAAGTTTTGAAAAAAGAGTGAGCACAGCATGCACTTTCTCATGGAGATTTGCATTCCCACTCCTCAGTAGAATCTAGTAAGCAAGCAGGCTGGCTGCATTCACAGTGTCACAAGCGGGAGATCAGCCACCTCACTGCCTGATTTGCAAGTATAAATCAGATTTGTTTGGGCATGCAAACCAAGAGCTGGGAATAACACATGAGCAAAATTTCAAAAACACGTACTTCTCAGTGCAGCCTGGGATAAGATGTCAGCCCAAGCCCCAGTTTGCTCAGCTCTGCTTCAAGGCAACTGCATGAGTTTATCTCAGCTGATGGCTATAGGTCTAACCAATGCAGGTACAATGGTAGAGGAAGATGCTCCCTCCCTCTCTATAAAGCTTCTGTTTGTATAGAGACACAAGTTCCTTGGTGCTCTCATCAGGTCTCAAAATTGCAAGGCAATAGTCATATAAAATATGCAGGACAGAATAGCTAGTTCCTGAGATGACCT
>NW_010191470.1:31368-37965 GCF_000695765.1 Mesitornis unicolor
GCATCGCCAGGGAGTTGCAGCTGTCTTGCAATTTTTTAAGCACACAGTGTCCAGATAGTACATCGAATGCATGCATTCCCTGTGAATTGTAAGTACATGCATTGGTTCTGTGGTCTTCATTCTCTGTGTGGTTGGAAAAAGACTGGGGGTTTTATTTTAATTTTTTCTCTCTTTCTTTCAGCTAATGTATTTTCTCCTGGGTGCCGTGGGTCTGGTTGCGTGTGTTTTGGCAGTGGCTTTTGCTGCACACCATTATCTGCAGATGACAAAATTTACCTGCAACACCATCCTCGAGTCCTGCCAGTGCAAACTGGACATGGCAGACCCCCTTGGTAGGACCTTCATCTACCAGGACGCAGCTGACTGTCGCAGCCTCACCAACATGCTCAACCTGTACTTACTTCTGCAGATAGGTCTCAATCTGATTGCAGCCCTGGTGTGCCTGTCGGCATGCTTCGTCATGTGGAAACACAGATACCAGGTCTTCTATGTGGGCACTCGCTTCTACCCTTTAATGGCTACTGAAAGCCAGCAACAGAAAGTATAGGGTCTGGGCTGGTGCGGGGTTGTAGCCAGGGAATGGAAAACATCAGCTACCGCCACCATAGACATCATGGATGGATGAGTGTCTGTAAGGCTTTTGACAAGGAAAAACACACGGTTTTAATGAATTTATTTTTTAATCATTTTAAGAGCAGTTCATATGGCTGTTCTTGCAAAAGGCCTCTTGTGACATTATATAGAGGTCACAAAGCCCTAAAGGTGCAGCTGTACAAATACTCACCAAAGAGGATCTTTAATACCCATAGACAAAATGAGAGCTTGAAAAATCATTGGGAACTCATCTGCAGGGCTACAGCCCTCAAGAAATAGGGTCCATTTTCCTCACTGTTAGATATCTGTTCTTGCCTTCAGAGAAGCTATACCAGTTTCCGCCAGATAAGGATCTGGTCCAAACTGCTTAATTATAATTATGCTAATCATGCTTAGGGAATATATTGCCTCTCGTATGTTCTGGGTATAATCCACACTAACCTGATGGGGATTCATCATATGGAAAAGTAATAAGGGAGGTCAAGACCGCTTCAAATGCAGGTTGAGACCAACAGCAAAGCAGATACATTGACGACTGTCATAAAAATATGTATATAAAATAGACTTCAGAGTGACTAATAATATAGGCTACCTAATCCAATTACTAATAAACAATATTATGAGTGGCTTGACTAATTGTGATTTGGTGGGTCCTGCTTGAAACCTCAGACAGATTTCTGAAGAATGAGTGCTTGGCACTTTGTGAGAAAAGATCAATTTAAGAAACCTTGAGTTGCACCTCCTAAAGTGGAGGACTCTAAATCACTAGTCACATTGAAAACTATGTTGACATTACTGTAATTGCAGGCTCCCAAACCCGGCGTCTAGCCAGTTCCACCAATTATACTCCAAGCACAAAAGGCCAAATGCATTTTCAGTCTAACTCCTCTGAAGACAATCAGCCTTACACACCAGCAGTGGAGTTGGGCCAACAGCCCTGAAAGATATATCCCTGCAACAATGAATGTTTTTAAAATGGGGTGGAGGGAGGGAAGCAAGAAGAGACTGCCAGTCTCCCAGAGACATCATTTGTAAGGATGAGGGCAAAAGAGTAACAATTTCTTAATAGGCAGCATAGAATAACAAGCCACATTCAAACAGTGCTTTTTCACCCTGGAAGTTCAGCTCTAGAAGTGCTTTATATGTCTTATCAGCCTTGTACTAAGACAAGTATGTTGGTTTGTCCCTCGAACTGTCATTTCCACTTGCACAGCGCGGACTTCTAAATGTAGGACCAATTCTGAATCAGCAGCATTTGGCACTGCCTGCTGATATGTATCTGTGCAAGGGCAAGGCAGCTGGTGCTCACACCCTGCAACGACTAGGGATTTCCCAATCCCGGCCAGAGCAAGGGTGTCTCTGAGGTGGGATGGAGCAGTTGCATGCCAGAAAAATGATGCCATAGTCATTAGCAAGGAGGAAGCAAATAAAATTTCTATGAGGCTTCAAAGCAGCAAAACCTTTCTGTTTCTGCAGCAAAAATAGCCACCAGGAAGTCAGAAACCCAATTTCACAAAAAAAACTACTTGTCTAAGTAGCTCTAATCCTATCCAAAAACTGTCTTCCATATGGTGGTCTCAAGAGATCCCAGGGCTGGACCAGCATACCTCCAGGGTCAGAAGATCACAGCATAGTTAACTCTCCTGTGGTCCACCTAAAGCACTGCTCAGTGTACGTGCTTGAGTTTTTGTCATGGAAAGTGCTTCTAGAGTAGACATAGCATCACCAAGGTGCTCTCTGCCAAGCTGCAAAGTGAGGAGCTTCAGAAAATGAACATTTTTGAGACCAGCTTCCAAACAGCCTTTTTTATGCACCTGAAAACAACAGTCACTAGTAAGCATGGCTGTGGGACACATTTGCAAGGGTGTCCATTCGTTTGCGTACGTGTCACCACCCATCCCAAGTCCTAAGCCTGGCTTCCAGGCGTACTTGGAGCAAACTGAGACAGCAGAGGAGTGCACCGGCGGGTTGGTGATGTAAAACCTGCCCACCGACATCGTCGGGACTGTCTATGCAGTGACAGGAACCAGTCCATGTCCCCTGACTCCAGCGGACCATACTCGTGGATCTGCGCCAGGGCCAACATCCTGTATGAGATGGATACACAGGGGTGCCTCTCGCCTGCTGGTGATACCCAGACAGTGGTTTGTCCCCCGTCCCTCACATGACTCCAGTTGTGCTCTCTGTTGAAGCCTAGGGCAGAGAGTATACCTGCCTCCCACCTACATGGCCCTTGCTGTGCCTGCTCCTCCCTCTGGCCAAAAATCTGGGCTCTTCTTTCTGCAAAGAAGATAACAAGAAATGAGAAAGGGATGGAGGGGAAGCTGAATGACAGCTGAGCTCTGGGGCTTCCTCCCGTCCTCAGCACGCTGATGGCAGGCAAAACAAGAGAAAGGCTCTGCTGGCAGAGCAGAGCATGCTTCCCACCCTGGCCTTTCCAAAATTCCCTGCTGTCCAGAAGATAACTTTGCAGCTGTAGGCTGGCAGCAGTGAGATGTTGTGGGAGAGGGCTTTCCAGCCCTAGCTAAGCGGCATTTCCACCAGAACCAGGCTTTTGTCTCCTTAATCCTTTGACCTCTGTCTTGCTCACACGTTTTTACCACCTGCTTCCCATCACCCCCCAGGCTCTGGGCTCCTGGAGGCAAGCCCAGATTCAATGGGACTGGGCTTGCATTGCCTGGCCTCTGCCTGCTCACCCCGGGTTTAAATTCGCCGGGACTCTTCTAGAGAGTGAAAGATGTGGCGGTGATGATCAGAGAGTCACTGCAAATGCCTTCGGTGTGGTGACAGGGAAGAAGGGAGATCTGGATAAGAGAGATACTCCACTTACTATTAGTTGCTCCAGTTACAAGCTGTGCACCTAACTAATAGCAGCACACCCTCTGCTTCCAGCCACCACCGCAGAGTTTGGGTCACTAATCGTCACGTTGCAGCTGAAGACTTTGCTCTGGAAGAAAGCAATATTCATCTTATATTCTGTTAGTGTTTCAATGCTTAATGAATAAATATGGGGCATTTTGATCTAGCAAAGGCTAACTCTCCTCTTTATATATCTCAAGAACTTAAAGTCAAAACAGAAGAGATGGTGAAATGGACACAGCAGTGTTTGGAACTGTTTTCCCCCTGGGTCTGTTTTTACAACATGTATATTTCTTGGATCAAGAATTTCGGAAAGTACTAATTAAGGGATTTTCACCTACCACAGCGTATTCAGACAGCTCCCAGCCTTTTCCCAGTGTCAGAGTCCACATGGACTGTACTGGGAGAAAGCCTGGGACTAAAAGGCTTGGAAAGGACAGAGCTGTTGAAGAAAGGATTTTTTTTAATTTTTTTTAATTCCACAGAATGGGTAGGATTAAATCGCTATGGACACACAGAAATTGTGAAGGGCTCTATGTAATTTACTCTCACAAACCCAGGTGTGATTCTCATTTGCACCCTGGCCACTTTACACTGTTTTCACAGTGTAAAGGGGTTGTAAAGGCAGCATCAATCATTTTTACACCTACTTTGTGGCCATTTTACACAGCTAAAAGGGCCCTTTGTGTAAATGAGAACTCAAGCCCTAGAGAATTTAATGGAGAGGAGATCCTTTCTATAGACTCTGCTAGACCCTCTAATAGGGTCTATTACTGGGATATAACTCTCCTCTGGATTTTATAGCTTGGTTTAAAGATCATCAGTCTCGATTAAATTCAGTTCTGCAAAACTTTCCCAAAGGCTCTAACCCTCCGGTGACTCGAGTGCTCCCCCACCCCGAGCACACACACAGACAGTGTTGGTGTTGCATGGATAACCGTTCGGTTTTTAAAAGGAGAAGCAGCAGCCACCGCTTTCCTCTGGCTTTAAGGCGTTTTAATGTCGTGCTATGCAAATACTGGAGTGACAATAACAGCAACGAAAAGGGAACTGAGACATGGCGCCTTACATGGAGCAAAATGTCACATTCTCAACCCAACCAGTCCCTGAGGTGGCACCCACTCGTGACAGGGGAGGCTGCTCTTTGCACCCCTATACCTCCTCTGTCACTGCTGGAAAGGCAGGAGCCGGTGGGCCAAGGGGAAGTGACACGGGGTCCCGGCCCCACACCAGAGCTGCCAGCAGCCCACTCCTCCCACTGCCACCTTCACGTGATGGCCATCTGCGCCTTGCCGGCCCTGCTGGCTATGCGTGGGCGCCGCCTGGCACTTTGCCTAAAATCCAGCACTGGAAACTGTAATCAACTCACAGGACTTTTTTTTTCTTCTTTTTTTTTTTAATGCTAATATTTGCTTTGGGGGCCTTTCGAAACAGAAAGCATGCTGCTAGCGTGTAAGAGAAGCTGCAGTTCAGGTCCTCTATATTTAGAAAGCCAGGATGTCATACCTCCCCTTGAAATTTTCATAGTCCCCTGCACCCCACCCACCCACACACGTACACACGCTGCTTGCGTCTGGAAAATGTTTTTCGGTCTTAGCAAAGGGTGTTGGCTTAGGGGGATTCAAGGGAGGTGCAGAGGAACAACAGCAGTTCTGTCCCGAGCACGAAGCTTGAAGCCTTCTTAAGGCACTGGGCAGCACGGCAGCAGCCAGGATCTGCTGCTCCTGGCTGGGCTCATGCGCTGTGTGGAGTTCAGTGCCACAACTGGGGATAAAGTTGAGGATTTCTTCCTGTAATGTAAATCCTGAGGTAGGGCCAAGTTTTTCTGAGAGGTATGGAAGCTCTCTGTCATGTCATGTCAGGCAGTGTTGTGGCCTCAGCTGATGTCTTCCCAAGCTTGATTTTAGGTGGCCGCACATGGACTTCTGCACCCCTGTAGCAAGGGCTCCAAGAAGATGCATTTTGGTGCTAGCTTGTCCAAGGTCTCTGCAGTTCTGCCTCCCAGGGATTTTTCCTTTCTATTCCCCTGCTGCTTCCCATAATCACTAATCAGTAGTATTTAACCTCCATTAAATTGGCTCTGTAGTCAAATATTGTATACAATGATTGCATCTACAAAGACTGGGATACATTTTTCTTCTGGTTTTTTTTGTTTGTTTGGTTGTTTTTTTGTACCTGATTTCCATGTCTTTGTCCAAGCAAACAGTTGAAAGACTGATCTAAACTTCTAACTTGTTTCTGGGGGCCTGGGAATTATTTTTTTCTTTCTTAAGATATGGCCAGTGCATATTTCATTTGTTAGCATAATTCTTCCCCACTCCACAAAGCCATCCTCACATTTGAGCATAGCCATTAAGGCTCACTTGCAGTGTGGCTGACTGCAGAGAGAGTGTGGAGCTGAGACCCACCAAAGACCCACCAAAGTTCACAGATTACTCCCCCTTGCACCCAGGTGCACCCCAGTACTCCTGCCTGGCATGGGCATCTGAGAGCCAGCCACTGGACGAAAGCAGGAGCCCAGCATGAGCTGGAAGAATGATCTGCAGAGGGTGATTTGAATACACGCTTCTCCCTCAGTATTATGAAAGACAAGCACTGGGCTGACCATAAGTTATGGGACATATAGAGAGTGACACCAATAAAGGCAGCCTTCCACGTTAAGAGCCCTGTTTGTCCTGGAAATTAGGTATTTGAGCAAGGTAGATTTTTAACCTCATTTCACTCCCTGTGGCCATGTGAAGAGAACCCTGTTTTTAAATGGCTTCAAGCTGACTGAAGAGGGATTTCTTCTTACTTCAGTGTGGGATTTCTCTTTCACAAAAACTGTGATGAGATTAAGCTTTTACCTGATATGTCCTTCATTGAGCTGGCTGGAAGCTTCATTGCTGGAGCCACAGGCATGGAGAGGGGCATGGAGGCCACCCTCACATCTATTTTGAGACTTTTTTTTTACAGCCCCACAGCTGCCAGTGCTGGCACAGGGAGGGCAGGAGCAGCCAGAGGCCCAGATCCGTAACGTGCCCAAGTCAATCAAGACCTGGAGCTACCTCTGTTTATACTGACTATATTGGCCACTAGGGATTTGGTGGCATAATTTAGGGAACAATCATGATGAAAATAATTGAAAACAGACCTTTACTCTTT
>NW_010191470.1:37996-42660 GCF_000695765.1 Mesitornis unicolor
CCACCTTGTGAATCCAAGCAGGCAAGCAGCACATGGAGAGGAACCAAGGGGAGGTGACAGAAAAATGAAAGCCTCCCGTCCTGTTTCACTGCCCAAGCCTGCCAACACACTGAGAAACAACGAAATGATACAGAAAATAACCCGCCGTAAATGGGGCACTCTTAACTCTTTTGATTTTCATGATCCAAGGTGTTATTAGGTCAAGATCGTGAAAAAGAGCATTCATGCATGGGGTCCTCCCTGCTGGTCTGAGTCTCCCAACAGCAGAGTGCTGCATTGGATGGGGACCCAGCCAGGCTTTTTGCTGATACACTTTACTGTCACCACAGGAATTAAGTTTTGTAACCTTTTGGGCTGGAGGTGGGGGGGAGAAGGGCAGTTTACAGGCTGTACTCATATATCCATATATATTGTGTTAAGGCTACTGTTTTCAGATTCAGCGTATTTTCTTGCACGCAAAAGGAAATGCTAGGATCTTGGCTTGCCAAAGTACACACTTCTGCATTAACAGGAGTTGCACCTCCACTTCACTTCTAATAAAAATTTTCTCACTTGCCTCACACAAGTTTCAGTGTTTCCCTTGCTTCTCCATTTCCCGAAGTGGCAGGACTTCTCCTTGCGCATCCCCCAGCGGCCCTGAAGAAGGCACGGGCTCGGGGGGCTGCATGCCAGCAGCCCCTGCTTAGCAGGGGCAGGGGAGACACAATCTGCAAGGTGATTCAAGAGACGACTCCTGAGTTCTCCTCCAAACATGCTCCAGTCACTGATTATGATATTGTTTGTAGCAAATTATGAAAAAAAAATTAGAGACCCAGGACTTGAAAATCACACAGGCCTGGGAATAGGCGACAAGCGGAGTTCATTGGCCAAAGTGGCATGTGTGGCTATTGTGTGGTGGGAACAGGCAGGCCCTGGCCCTGTGCTTTCCACTCAGGCCCTGCTCCCACCAAAGTCCCTGGAAATTTCACCTGAATAAGGGAAAATTCAGCACCTGTGAGCAGCCGCCAGGGTCCCTGTTGAGCTCAGGAGATGTGTCACTAAGCAAGGGAGACTACTGCCCCAAACAGGTCTCATGAGCATTGCAGGACCTGTATCTCCAAGGGGGACTGACCTGGTTTGAAGATGTCTGTAGACAACAATATCTCATACTAACCGCTGGGTGAACCTGCGCTGTTTGGACAGGGACAGCCGAGCTCTGTTAGGACAGCTGTACGTGTGTCCATGTTGATACATTTGCATGTGTGCCCATGCATAGGGGGAGATGAGGAGGTGCTGTAGAACATGAAGTCTTTTCATGGATGTACTTAAAACTACACTAAAAACTGTTATATATGGGAAAGCCACAGCATTCTGTAGGAGCACAGTCACATGTGAGTGCAAAAAAGGTCTGAATAATGGCGTAGCTTGACCTGCCAGCTGTGTGTCCAAATACCAACCCCAGTGACATGCTCCATTTAATACTCACCTTCTCCCAAATTTATTGCAGTATCCCATACTTCCAAACAGCTTCAAAGCCTTGTTTACTCCTTAAAGAAGCCTGCTGAGGGTGCATTTTCTGCATTGTCTCCTCTCTCAAGCACAGGAACACCATCTGCTCCAGCCAGGGCACAGCATCAGGCTTGCTCCACTCCTCAACTCCACATGAATTTGGGTCTGCAAATCCTCACTCCAAGAGGAAAAAAGCAGGTAGAGTAGAAGAGGAGTAAAGGTTTGTTTGATCTGTCTTTGTCTGAGCATGGCACATCTTACTGTGTTTTCCCATTAAAATGAATGTGTTGATTTGGGCTGGTTTGGAGTTTGATGGGTGTTTTTTCTTTCAGTGGCTGTAAGGATCTGATTCGAGGCCACTGAAATGCGTGAAAAACTTTGTACATAGAATCATAGAATGCATTGGGTTGGAAGGGACCTTTAAAGATCATCTGGTCCAATCCCCCTGCAGTAAACAGGGTCAATGTTACCAGATCCGGTTGCTCAGAGCCCCATCAAGCCTGACCTTGAATATCTCCAGGGATGGGGCTTCCACCACCTTGCTGGGCAACCTGTTCCAGTGATCTACTACCCTCACATTGAAGAACTTCTTCCTAATATCCAACCTAAATCTACCCTTTTCTAGTTTAAAACCATTACCCTTCGTCCTGCTACTACATGACCTTGTAAACAGTTCTTCCTCGCTTTGTTCAGTGGTCTTGGATCAGCCCATGTAGGAAATTAATTCTCACTTATTTGTAGCTGAGAGCTAACTAATAGTTTCCATGCGTAACAGAAAGCATCATTAGACCTGCTGCATCATACTAGAGGCAACACTAGTTAGTAAATAAAGTGGGTTGATTAAGGGACAGCCTTGAGGACTAAAAATAATCAGGGAAATAAGAGTCAATGCCATGTAAAAGCAAACATGCAGTCAGTTGTTATCAGAAATATTTTTCACGTGATGGTCTGCACACTGGTCTCACCTGAAACATGTTTGTTTTGGACAATCTTAAATAGTACAGCCTCATGTATTCGCAACAATATATAAGAACCGATTCAAGAGCTCAGGCCTGACCCAAAGCTGGTGGAAGTCAACGTATTGACTTCCCCCAGCATGCCCCATAGGAATCACTCTGTGTTTAGAGAGATAGGTTGCCTTTAAACACATAAGTCTGGGCTTGATATAAATTAGCTTTTATAGTACTTGCTTTTGGAAAATGTACTGACATCGTTACTGACGAATTTGCATTGAGATGGGGGTTGTAGCTAATAGGTATAACACAAAATGAAAATAAAGTGACTGAAGGAGAACTTGAGCAGTTACGGGCAAATGCACCCACTTCAAATGAACTCCCTTTGCCCAGACAAATTTCACAGCACACACAGTGATTTGAAGAGGAAGAGAAGGATGGCAGAAACTCAGCATCTCACTTTTTCACAAGCCTCAAAAACATCGCAGGCAAAGTGAGAAGAAAACATACATGGCTTGAGTCCTGACTGGAAACATGTGGTAAAGACTGGGTAGAGGAATTTGAATCTGGCTTCATCGTACCTTTCCCCTCTCTTTTCGCTCCCCTGCTCTTAGCTAGCACGATCTGGGCTGCTCAGTCCTCAGCAAACAGCCAAGTAGCCAAAATATGGGCAGGACTCTTGCCATAACCAAGCCAGTCAATGAATGAAATAAGGTGCTTGTTTCCTGGAGCAGAGGGAGGGGAAGGGGGGGTGATTTAAACATTTCTCTGTGGTGTTGGAACCCACCTTGAGCTGTCCCTCAGCTCACACAAACCACCCGTGCTCCTTTGACGTCAATTGGCAGCCGGCTGGTGTGCACCATCCCAGGGGCTGGCTGCAGCTGCATGAGCAAACAGCTCAGCCCAGCAGTGAGGGAGAAGGCGAGAGGCAAGTTGAAGCCTTGCACTCCTTCCCTCCATTTTACTCCTTTTCATCGTCACCTGCAGCACTGTTTTCAGAGCGTGGGCCAGTTACTGCAAGCATCTCTCAGGCAAGCAGCATGTCAAGTGGTGATGCACAGGCAGCATGGGGTTACAGTGGGGCTGACGGATGCCAGAAACCTGGGGGTTACTCTGGGGCAGGCCTCTGCGCTGAGGTCCCAAGGACATCAGCATCACCCCTCTACACGCTAGGGTGATACCCAAGGCAAGCTGCCAGGAGGAAAGCCATGCTCACGTAGATAAGTGAGAGGTAGGACCAGCCATCCATGGGGACACTGCTGTCTCCATGAAAGGAACGGCGAGTGTCCTCCAACCTCCATTTTGGTGCTGGTCGTATGGGCTAATAAGGGATGATTTGAGAGAGTTTTATTAAAGAAGGAGTGAGAAAACAACTGACTGTGGGAAGTACCGGGGACATTCATGTGCTGTCCCCATTCACTTTGCACATCAAACAGACTCCATGCCTGAAGAGCGCAGGAGGAAGAGAAACATGATTAATTTTTGTCAGACACCAAAGTCTCTTTGCAGAGTGCTCCCTGCAGCGCAGGGTGGGAGGAAGGGGAAGTGGCAGCTGCACAGTTGGCTCCCTGCCGTCCCCAGGCTGGGTGTTGTGCCCCAGCCACCCATCCCAACCCCAGCCCAAATGCATCCTGCAGAGGATGAGGACAGCTGCGCTGCACAAAAGCTGTGTCCCATCACTGCTTGTGGAGCATGGCAGCCCTCAGTTTCGGGGGATGCTGCTGCGCCAGCGGCAGGAGGATGAGGCCAGCTGCAGCAGGGAGCATCTCTAGGGATCACGCATGGCTGCATTCCTGGACTGCATTTTTCAGTAACAGCAAAGCAACCCGCTCTTTTGCTTTTCCCACCTGAAGAGCCCCCAAAGGCCTCAACTTTCACAGAAGAGAAATTCTGCAGCCCCTGCAAGCCAGCTCTGCTGAAGCTCTCCTGAGATGAACACCCCAAAATGAAGGCAGCCAGAACTGCTGATCAATTTTGAAAATGAAAGCATCAGAGACCCTTAACTCCCAGATCTCAATTCTTACCTATGCTGAGGGCTGATCAAGTGCTTGCAGTGTGAGCTGTGATGCAAAACCCCACTGAAGTGTCTGCTCCTTCATCCCCACGATGAATATTTGTTTCTGAAAAAAAGGATGCTGTATGGGACCATGGACTGGAGCTAAAAGGTGCAGTGGACAAAGAAGGCTGGAAATGAACTTTTCCCAAGTGGGAACAAGTTTCCCT